>NW_007246181.1:678207-714179 GCF_000164805.1 Carlito syrichta
TGCCTGTAATCCCAGCACTTTGGAAGGCAGAGGCAAGAGGATTGCCTGAGCCCACGGGTTTGAGACCAGCCTGGGCAACTTGGCAAGACCTTGTCTCTATAATAAATAAATTTCAAAAATTAGCTGGGCATTGTGGCATGCCTGTAGTTCCAGTTACTTGGAAGGATTGTCTGAGCTCAGCAGGTCAAGGCTGCAGTGGCCGTGAGCGTGCTACTGCACTCCAGCCTGGGTGACAGAGTGAGACTCCACTCAAAAAACAAAACAAAACTTAAAAACAAAGTTGGCCAGGCTTGGTGGCTCAGCCTATAATTCCAGAGCTTTGGGAGGCCGAGGTGAGTGGATTGCCTGAGCCCGCGGGTTCGTGACCCGCCTGGGCAACTTGGCAAGACCTCATCTCTACAATAAATCAAAAATTAGCTGGGCATGGTAGCGCATGCCTGTAGTTCCAGCTACTTGCAAGGCTGAGACGGAAGGATCACCAGAGCCCAGCAGGTCGAGGCTGTGGTGGCCAGGAGCGGCCACTGCACTCTACTCTGAGTGACAGAGGTAAGACTCCAACTCAAAACAAAACAAAACAAAACAAAGTCGTACCATTATGACTCATTTACAATCAAGGAAATGAAGGCATTGCGAGTTAAGCTACTTGCCCATGGCTTAACGGCTGTGAAGTGGAAGACCAGACTGAACAGGTAGTCAGACTCCAGGACCTGTGGTCTTAACCACAATAATATGGGGGACCCACACAAACAGAAAAGATGATGCAGGCTGCTCTCAAGGGCCCACGGGTGGTTCAGACAACCTGTCATAGGGGCATGAAGGAGAAAGAGGTCTATCTGCTAAAGAGTCTGGGACAGGATTCCCCAGGTTTGTTCAGAGCCCTAATGAACAGACTGGGGTAGCTGAAGCTGAGGTCTAGAAGAGTCTGATTCCACTCAGTAACTAGGAGTCATTGAAGCCAAAATAGAGATGTGCCTTTAGGAAAATTAAGCCGAGTATGGTGTATGGGATGATCTGGAGTGGGGCAAACAGTCCTGACAAGGGCTGATAAGGGTGGCAGCAGTGGGAACAGAGGGCAAGGACCAGATGCGGAAGAGTTACTGAAAGTGCAGCCAAGGAAGGGGTTCTCTGGGCTTGGGTGACTGAGCGCACTACGGACAGAAAGGGGAAGCTGGTTACTGGGGCACAGACCCTGAGTTTGGGTGGAGACGTGTCTGAACTGAGAAGAGGCAAGGCCATCCCTGTCGGGTGATCCAGCCAAGCCTAGACTGCCGATGTGGATATGGGAGCCCGTGACTATGCGTCAGGGAACCAGCCAGAGGAAGCTTGGCTGCCACTCCTTGGGTGCCACCTATGCCTGATCATGCTCGTTGGGACGATAGGAGCAGGGATGGTGGATCAGATCCAACTGCCATCCCTCCTACAACAATAAAGCTCATAATTTTCTACTGCACTTGGAAAGGACAACTTTATTACCTGGGCTAGGTGCTCCGGACTGAGAAGTAGAGACTGGGCTAAAAAGCAAAACGCACCATGACCCCTCTCCCCACTCCAATCCTGGCCCAATGCTCTGGGGAGTGACAAGGTCAGAATCCAATAAGCCACGAGTCAAGCACCCCTCAGCCCCTATGCTGGACACCTGATAGGGAAGTGTGTCCCCTGAGGGTCTTCTAGGTCCAAGTAGGATGAAGTCTCAGTCCTCACTTGACTTCACTCATCAGCGGCATTCAAGACAGTGGACCACTCCCTCCTCCAAGAAATGCTTGGTCCTTCTGGCTTCTAGGTTACTGCCCCTTGGCTTTTCTCTCACCCAACGCTGCACCTCGGCCTCCTTTGTTGGTTCCTCCAGGTCTCCTCAACCTCTTCTTACTGGGGCACTGGAGGACTGGGAGTTCAGATGACTTCCCTATCTTTCTCATTCCCTCAGTGTCTCATCCAGGCTAGTGGCTTTAAATACGATCTACACGCTGACAACTCCCAGACACATATCTTCAGCTGACACCTCTCTTCTGAACTCCAGACTTGTTGATCCAACCGCCTACTCAATGTGAATATCTAATAGGCATCCCAAATGTAGCACATCTGATTGCTCCCCACCACAGCATTCCTCATCTCCACTGAGGGCACCTCCTCTTTCCAGTTGTTCAGGGTAAGCTTTGGGTCCTCCCTTTCTCTCCACGCTCACATCAGTCCATCAGAAATTCCTACAGGCTCTACCCATGGAATACACCCAGCTTCCAGACACTTCTCACCTTTACTGCTACCACCT
Organism: Carlito syrichta; assembly: GCF_000164805.1. Classification (NCBI taxonomy): domain Eukaryota; kingdom Metazoa; phylum Chordata; class Mammalia; order Primates; family Tarsiidae; genus Carlito; species Carlito syrichta. Next base: position 680,474 of record NW_007246181.1, read on the forward strand.
GGGACTCATGAAGTCCCTCGCAATCAGTCTCTGCTTTTGCTCTTTCCCTTACAATGTTGTGTGGTTTTTTTTTTTTTTGAGTCAGGGTATCACTCTGTCTCCCAGGCAGGAAGGCAGTGGTACAATCACGGTTCAGCACAGCCTCGACCTCCTGAGTTCAGACAATCCTTCAGTCTCAGCCTCCTAAGTAACGGGGACTACAGGCGCATGCCACCATGCCTGGCTAATTCTTTTTAATTTTTGTAGAGACAAGGTCTCACTATGTTGCCCAGGCTGGTCTCAAACTCCTGAGCTCAAGCAATCCTCCCACCTCAGCATCCTAAAGTGTTGGGATGACAGATGTGAGCCACTGCACCCAGTCCACCTAGTCTCACCACAGCAGCCAGTGTGAACCTTAGAACTTGAGATCATGTCACTTCTCCACTCAATACCTGCAAAGGCTCCATGTCAGTGTCAGCCCTATGGTTAACGGTGGCTCTGTGACCCATCCCTGCCTCCTACTGCTCAGTTCACCCTACCCACAGTGGCCTCCTTGCTGAGCCTCAGATTCCTCAGGCTTGCGCCCCTCAATCTACATGTTCTGCTCCTTCTGCCTGCAAGGAACTCCCCCAGACTCCTCAAAGCTAACCTTCCCACCCCCTTCAAGTCTTTGCTAAAAGTTATTTCTCAGGGAGGCCTACCCTGAACTCTATTTAAAATTAAAGTTTGCCTGTTTTGTTTCCGGATGCATCCCAGCATTCAGAAGGTGCCCAGCACTTGGGAGGTACTCAGTGAATATTTGTTCAATCAATGACTGAATAAATGGTTTAGGGCTGGCCTAACCAGGGTGAGCAGCCTGACACAGGCACTGGATGGTGAAAGATCTGACCTTCCTCTCGTCGTTTCTAGTCTATTCAGATATGGGAGATAAAAGGAGGCTGCCTTCGGGAGCCTTCACCACCCTAAGACTAGGTGGCAGCAACACTCAAGTTGAGGAGAGTGGGAAGAAGAGGAGGAAGGTGAGTTTGAGGCTGGTGAAGGGATGGGAAGAGGGAGAGAAGCTGCTGGACACCAGGATGGAGCTGCTGGAGACAGTGGGGGACGCGAGTCATGGGAGCCGCAGGAGAGAGTAACTGCTAGAGTAAGGTGATGTGGCGAGTCTAGGATGCAATCGAGATGGAAGAATACACAGGTCTGGGAACTTGGAGGATGCTTGAGGCCTTGGGACAGCACTGGTGGAGGCTCAGAGGGAGTGAAGGCCAGGGTCAGTGGAAAGAAGAGTGAGGGAATGGAGAGTGAGGGTACAGACGACCCAGGCTTCGGAGGACAGGTCCAGAGGGGGACTAGCCCCAGAGCAGAACCAGAGCCTGGGCTGCTTCTTCTTAGGAGAAGGGCCCATGGGAGTAGATTTTTTTCCCCCGTGTGAGGGCTGCTGCCTGCTTGCAGAGAAGGTGCTTGATCCCTGTGTGCTGGGTGACATGATTATTTCCCAGTCACAAAACCGAACAGCAGCACAGACGCATACAGTCAAACACCCAAGGCTAAGTCCATGTCAAGGTCCATGTATATCTTTGTGCAAGTGGGTGATGGTCGGGGGGGTCCCCTCCACCCTGCAGCAGCAAGACAGGGGAAGGAGGCCATGGCAGAGTCTGCAGTCACCAAAGGAAGTAGAGGACACATGGGCATTGTCCTGCCTCCCCCCCCCATTCCTGTCATACTGCTCTGGATGGACCCCTCAGTGCCTCTGGCTGCCCACCTCCTCCAATAAATATAGGACTTGCTCCCACTGAGTCTGAGTGAGGCCTGAACTTCTGCAGTCTGCTAGTGGGCAGCCACACAGGTATCCGGACCTCCGCTCTGTTCCCACAGTTGCTAAGCCCCATCCCAGCAGCACTCTTCCTCCACGGATAGAGCCCTCCCAACTTGCCTTTCCCATTGATAGCTCCCAGAAATGACTACACTCCCTGCTCAGATCTCCCCCCCACCCCAGGTTCCAAACACTCAACTGAGGGCCCACACTGTTAAGAACCTCTGAAAGCCGGGCTTGGTGGCTCAGCCTGTAATCCAAGCACTCGGAGACTGAGGTGAGTGGATTGCCTGAGCCCGCAGATTCGAGACCCGTCTGGGCAACTTGGCGAGACCTCATCTCTACAATAAATCAAAAAATTAGCTGGGCGTGGTATCGCATGCCTGTAGTTCCAGCTACTTGGAAGGCAGAGGCAGAAGGATCGCCGGAGCCCAGCAGGTCGAGCCTGCGGTGGCCAGGAGCAGCCACTGCACTCCAGTCTGGGCACAGAGTGAGACTCCAACTCAAAAAAATAAATAAATAAATAAATAACCTCTGCAAGCCAGGTGCGGTGGCTCACACCTATAATCCCAACACTTCAGGAGGCCAAGGCGAAAGGATTGCCTGAGCCCAGGGATTCAAGACCAGTCTGGACAACGTGGCAAGACCTCGTCTCTACTATAAATCAAAACATTAGCCAGGCGTGGTGAAGCGCGCCTGTGGTTCCAGCTACTTGGAAGGCTGAGCCTCACCAGCAGGTCGAAGCTGCAGTGACTGTGAGCATGACACTGCACTCCAGGCTGGGTGACAGTGAGACTCTGACTCAAAAGCCAAACAAATGAAAAAGAACCTGTGCAGACTTGGTTTTCTGCTGCCAGACACTCTGTTCCACCTGTTTTCCTTAAATTCTTGTAATCTAAACTAAGCTGGGTCTTCCCTACATCCCCCCACAAGCGTGGATGCTGGCTAGACTCAATAGCTGGGGTCAAGTCCAAGGCTGATAAACGTCCACAGCAACCCCCATCTCCTTTACAGTCCTGTGTCCCCCTCAGCTGTCTGATCATTCTTGGTCTCCCCCCACCACAACCTGGTGGAAACCAAGACCCAAGGCAGACTCAGAGTCCAGGGTCTTCAAGCCCAAGCCAGAGATGAACAGCCGTGGACCTGGGAGAACCAGGTTTGAATGCCAGCTCTGAGGAGAATTAACTGGTTGGCTATGGGGCCTCTCTGTGCTCTCTCTGAGCTTCAATTTCTCATCTGTAAAACGAGAATAATAATACTATATCACAGGGTAGTTGTGAGAATGACACTCACTAACATAATGTAGGTTAGCGAACTTGACACAGTATCTGGGGCAGAAGAATCCTCCACAGAGGTTGGGGGAAGCTGAGTCAGAGCCATGAGGGAACAAGAGAGTGGGGTGGACACCTTCAGGGCCCAGGTGACTCCAGCCAGCCCAGAAGACATCATCAAGAACCTCTCAGTGGTGGCCTGGCACCAAGGCGAGGTGTCCTGGGGACCAGCATCTTTCTCGCGGGACAAGTCACTTCCTTCTCAGCACCCCTTGCTCCATGACTGATGGAAGAAGGGATGGAAAGCCAGGACAGCACAGTGGTCAAGGGTACAGGCTTTGGAACCAGACTCGAGTTCCATTCCCAATATTAGCGCTTACCAACCACATAACCTTGAACAAGCTACTTAACCTTTCAGAGCCTTAGTTTTCTCATCTCTAAAATAGGGGTAACAAACACTGTCCATACCTCATGAAGTTTGTGTGGTGTTGCAATGAGAAAATATATGCAATGCAAAGCACGAGGTCCAGGGCAGGCACCAAATAAACAACAGCTATTATTATTATTACCCTGGTCTCCTTCCTGAGTACTAAGTACTCTCAGGGATCTCCTGGTCCTTAAAAAACAAAACTAGGGCTTAGTCAATTTACAACCAGGTTAAGGCTCTAGTGAGCTTTGCCAGCTGACCCAGTTGCTCAGTCAGCCTCCATTCAGCAGGCTCAGCACAGATCACTGGTCATTTATCTCTTGAGTTTTAAAATACCTGTTCCAACCTTCACTGCACCCCTGGGGAACTTGGAAGTTACTGATACTTGGCTCCTACTCCAGAGATTCACACTGAACTGGTATGGGGTGGCCGGGGCCTCAGACCTGTGAAAAGCTCCCCAGGTGATTCTAATATATAGGAAGACAGAGAGTCACCAGCTTAAGACAAAGACCCTGAAGTCATGGCCTTTAAAGCCCAGTGGAACTTAGACTCTGAAACAGCCATGTGAAGCCATCAGCCAGGCGGTAGGATAAATTCAGTAAACACAGGAAAGGCTGCCTGGAAGAGGCAGGGCTTGAACTAAGCCTTGAGGGACTGTGGGGTTTGCCCGGGAAGAGAGAAGGTTGACAGAAAGGGCTTTGCTCTGATTGTGAACTGTGGACAGGCGGGGAAGGCAGTTCCTATCTCATTCACTCAGGGCCCCCGGCTTCGGTCTGCAGCAGCTGCTGGGACCACAGAATGGCCCCCATCCTCACCCTGAGGCCTTCAGCTAGGCTTGGAGCTGGGTACCAGCAAGCGGCAACTGGGGGTCGAGCAGAGGCAGTGGGGCAGCTCATTCCTGGAGGTGCAACTGGTGTCGCCCGAGTTCTCAGTTCTGGCTCTGCCCCCACTGTTGGGAACACTCAAAGCCCCCCATGGGGGCGCCTCACGGCCTCTCTGGTTGCCATGGAAACGCGATCCGATCATCCACCTCCAGAATCCCTCAGGGAGGGAGACAGAGATGGTGGCCGCCTGGAGAAGTGGCCACCTGGAGAAGCCAAGGGCTCCAAAGCCTGTGAGACAAAGGAATCTTAGGTCTGGACCTCAGTAGCAGGGACACAGACAGAGGGCAAAGGGGTGAGGGCTGCCAACAGTCCCTTGGCAGAGAAGGTAGCAGGGCTTCACCTGTTTCCAGGCTCTGAGGGGTGTGCATGGGAAATGCTGAGTACTATCTGCACGGTGGTATACAGTGTACACAGCAAGCCCACAGCCAGGGTCTCATTTCATCCTTACAACCCAGGGAGACTGTCAGAGTAGCTATTACTGGTCCCCTTTTACATGGGAAAAAACTGAGGCTCTGGGTCTCATCCAAGATCATCTGGTTAATGAACAACTGAGCCACAAATTAAAGCTTGCTCTTTGGAACAAGTCCATCGTTTTTTGTACTTTGACATAACCTCCCACCCAGGCAGAGGGGCATAAAATGCTTAATTACTCTGCAGGAAAGACAGTTATATGCCCACTGAACACTGGTACAGAATGGCCAGATGACCGTGCCATAACGGAGGGAAAGCTTACATGTGCAAATATGCAATAGTCATTCAACAAACAACTCCTATGTTATTATGTACCAGGCATAGTGATAGGCACAGAGCCACAGCAGGACTCGGCACCCCCAGCTCCATTACTGTCCATTACAGTCGCCAGTCAATGGGATTCAATGAATCTAGCACAAGGCCAGGAGTCAGACATAACCGGTTCCTGCATCCAGCTTGACACGACCTCTGGTAAGGTGCTCACTGTCTTGAGGCCTCCACTTCCTCATCTAAAAAATGGGGATGCCACAGAGACCCTGCCCATTTCCAGAACTGCTCTGAAGAGCAGTGAGAGATGCCAAACAAAAAAAGCATTTCACAAATAATAAACCATTTGACCATTCAGAACAACAACAACAACAAATCCTCTACCAAGAAACTCAATCTGGATTCATTTGTGTATTGGTATATTCTGGTTTCCCCACTAGGTGGCAGGAGTCTGGAGGGCAAGACGGCCCTCTTCTACTTACTACGTATTATTTGTGGCACCCGGGACAATATTCGCACACAGAAGATGCTCAATAACTGCTGGCTGACTGGTACAATCCCTAAAAATCCTCCTAATCTCTTCCCATAACAACCCTTTCGATTATTTAGGGCCTGGGGGCCAGGAGGTCACTCTGACAAATCCTATGGGACTTCTAACCCTCATTAGCATTAGCAGTTCTAACCTGCTTCCTGTTTCCCCTCTGAACCTCCTCAAGAATTGATAACAAGTAACAATCCTAGATTGATTTGATTTAAGACTCTGCTCTTCCTCCCTCCTCCCTAGAGGGAAAAGTCGCCCAGCCCCAAAGCTGCAGAAGGGGTGTGGCCAGAAGGCCATGACTCAGGAGACTCAGGGACCATTATGAGGATGACCTGCAAATCTTCCTGCTCTTACCCTCCTCCCCGCACCCCACCTGTATGGCCTCCTCTGAGCCCCCTGCCCAATACCGTTTCATGAGCTCTCAGGGTATTTATGAAAAATTAAATGACTCTCAATCTAGTGCCGAGAAGTAGGAAGGGACAATTCAGAGAACGGTAAGTAATTTAAGGTCCAGAGAGGTCAGTAAGACTCAAAGTGGACTTGCAGGTTGGTGGCAGCCAGGACCAGAATCTACCACCCCCTGTCTTCCACCCCAGGGCTCCCTTCACACATATACCTGCAGAGCACCCATGCCTCTGCCTAACGCTGCTGGGTGGCCACGCTCTCTGGCATTCAGCTTAAGCTGCCAGCTTTCCACCCAGAGCCTCCCTGGAGGCTCAATTCTGCTACTGAATGGGGCTATAAGAGAGTGCCTCCAAATTCACCTCCTCCTCCCCTTTCTCAATTCCAAGTACCAGTGGTTGTGCCTGTGCTAACTTCTGTCACCCAAGGAGAGGAGATAAGAGGACTTGTCCAAGTTAACAGCCTCTTACCTGGACATCAATGTCACCTTTCCTGCAGGGGGCAAGGCCAGGTAAGGGTTGAGCTGGGGAAGAACAAAGCCCAGCCAGCTTGTTTCTGCTTTTTGCCCACATCCACGTGTGTGTAGACAGACAGACACACACACACGTGCACACACACACATACACACTCCTTGTGGCCCTGCCACTCTGGCTCCACTGTTCCAGCCAGCCCTCGGCCTTGCCACTGGCATAAGCTCCCACCTGCCAGCAAGCACAGCCATCACTTAGAGGGTGTGTGTGGCCTTGGGCAAGTGTGTGACCCTGAGCTTTGGTTTCCTCATATGTGAAATGGAATGATAGGATTGTTTAGGGATCTCATGAGATAAGAAAGGCCTGTGCCTGGCACACGAATACAATAATGATTCTGCCACTTCTCCTAGAAGTCAGTGGCACCCAAATCCCTTCCCAGGCACCTGCCACCATGCCACCACTGCCCTGGCCACAGAGTAGACTCTTTGAAGACCTTCTTGTTTCACATAAACCATGATCTGTGTGGTAAACATTACCCGTGCTCAAGAATATCCCATTCTCCTCTCCTTCTGGGCACATCAAGGACTATACTTCTCAGTCCCTTTGCAGTTGGGCAGGGCCATGTGATCAGTTCTGACCAACGAAATATAAGTGGATGCGATATGTGCCATTTCCTGGCTAGAGGTGTGAAAAATCACACACAATCCATCTTTCTCCCTCTTCTCCTGCTGCAGTAACCCCAGAGGCCATGAGTTCCAGATGGTGCAGTCTCCATCAGGCTGGATCTATAAGTGACCACATGGAGCAGAGGACCCTGCCTACTTGCAATGCACCACTGTGAGCGAGCAGCAGCTTGCTTGTGTTAAGTCATGGAGATTTCAGGATTAATTTGGTTCCACAGCATAACCAACCTACCCTAACACTGCCCCACCCCAACTCTTCCATGTATGGTCTGCAGGCCAACCCCAGTCTCAAAGAAGCTCTACACATGCATCCCAGCACAGTACCTGAAGGTCTCTTTCTCCTAACACCACCCATGGTTGACCACAGCTACCCTTTCTTTTACCATTCATGTAAAGCAGGAATCCAGCACCCTCTTCAGGAAGGAGAGGGGAAAGAAGTCTGGAATATCCTCCAGCAAGCAGGTTGGTGCCAAGAGCTTAGTGTTTGGTAGAAGTCAGCGCTTGAGGGCCAAGCCTTCCTTACCAGCATCGTGACCCACTCACTCTCCCCAGGCCAAGTCAGTGGGTCCATCCCAGACAAGCTTCAAGGACGGCCTACTGCTGATGTGTGAAGCAGTAAACAAAAGTAGACAGGGAAATACCCATAGCAGCATTATTCACAGTAGCCAAAAGGAGGGAGCAACCCAAATGTCCACCAACAGATGAATGGATCAAGCGAAGTGTGGCATCTACATATAACAGACTATTACTTGGCCTTACATAGGAAGGACACCCTGACACAGGCTACAACTTGGATGAACCTTGGGGACATTCCGCTAAGTGAAGTAAGCTCATCATAAAAAGATGAGTACTGTATGATTTCACTTACATAAGGTACCTAGAGTAGTCACATTCATCCACACAGAAAGGAGGAGGGTGGGTGCCAGGGGCTTGAGGGAGCAATGGGGGTTTGTTTAATGAGTACAGAGTTTCAGTTCTGCAAGATGAGAAAGATTCTGGAGATGGATGGTGGAGATGGCTGCACAACACTGTGTATATAAGGCTACTGACCTGTACACTTAAAAATGATTTTGATGGCAAATTTTATATTACATGTATTTTACCACAATTTTAAAAAGAGAATAAAATATAAATTTTCTTTTGAGTCAGGGTCTCACTCTGCAGCCTAGGCTGGAGTGCAGTGGCATGATCACAGCTCACCACAGCCTCAACATTCTAGGCTCAGGTGATCCTTCTGCCTCAGTCTTCTGAGTAACTGGGACTACAGGTGTGTGCCACCACACCTGACTAATTTTTATTTTTATTTTTGTAGAGACAAGATCTCGCTATGTTGCCTAGACTGGTCTTGAACTCCTAGAGCAACCCTCCTGCCTTGGCCTCCCAAAGTGCTTGGATTACAGGCATGAGCCACTGCACACGGACAAAATATTTTTTAAAAAACATAGACAGGGAAGGACCAGTATCAGAATACCAGCATGGGTATTCACAGAGGCAAAGGGGGTTTGAACCAGGCCTGGAGCCCCACTCAGCCTCCATACAGGGCTTTGAAATCACCTTCTAAGTTACAAAGGCAGGTTCCTCCTGTGAAGCTCACTCCAGTTTTGCTGCCAATTTCCTGGCACAAGACAAGCCTGGCTCAGCCCTAGGCAGAGACTGCCAGGCATTTGTCGGCTCCAATTTCAGTACTCATTTCCCTATCAGGCAGCACCTGGGCACCTACTCCAGCATTCAGTCTGTCCCAACACCCAGCCAATGCCAATGGGTGCTGTCTCGGGGAGCATGCAGAATGGCCCCGGGGTCACAGGGAGAGATGAAACTTCTTCCAGGTCATCACTCTCCCTGGCTCTGCCCCTGCACCCTGCCACCTCTTGAGTTCTCCACTTCAGATCCACACAGCTCTGTCTTCCCACCTGGCAGTAAGAAATGCCAACCTTACCTCCCACAGGAAGGTGGTCTCCTCCAAGAGTCAAGCTCAGGACCAGACATGGCCAAGGGGCTGACAGGGAACGGGGTGGGGTATGTTGGGGGGGTGTTTCAACTTGGCCCTCATGACAAGGGCAGCTGCAGATCACAGGCCAGAGGAGTCAGGATGAAAGAGATGACACCAGGGCCCAGAGGCCTGGCAGACTAGCAGGATGAGGCTGGAGCAGTAGGAGCCACTGCAATCCCCTCTGCTCCCAGGACAACCCCTGGAAATGTACCTTCCACTCCTGGGCATGTGAGCATGAGGGGAGGGAGGGGGCACAGTTCCCTCAGAAACCAGGGTCTGGCAGATGTCGGAAGCCGTATCTTACACACAGGACTTATATGCAGCTAAAATGGGCATACCCTAGTCCTCCTGGAAAAAATAAAAGCAAGATTCTGAATTCTGAATTCCTGAATTGGGGGCAGGAAGAGGGTTACAGGGTTCAGAGGCTTCCTGTAGGAGCCATGAGAGGAGAAAACAGTGTCGAGTACTTTAACTACATTGGTTCAGGTGCTAGGCTACCTGAATTCAAATCCAAGTTTTAGCTGTGTGACCTGGGGCAACTTGTTAACCTCTCTGTACCTTAGTGGTCTCATTTGTAAAATGAAGATAACAGTAACAACATTATCTCATAGAGCACCTGTGACAGTTAGATGAATTAGTTTGCTTAGGTAAAGCCCTAAGAACAGTGCCAGGCACATAGTTAGTAACACTAGTGGTTGTTATTGTCACTGACATTGTTATTATTAGTAGTATTAGTATTTTTTTAGTTGGCGTCTCAGTCTGTTGCTCAGGCTAGAGTGCAGTGGCACGATCATGGCTTACTGCAGCCTCAACCTCCTAGGCTCAGGCGATTCTCCCACCTCAGCCTCCCATGTAGCTGGGACTACAGGTGTGTCCCACTACGCGCACCTAATTTTCTGATTTTTTGTAGAGATGAGGTTGCTATGTTGCCCAGGCTTGTCTTGAACTCCTGGGCTCAAGTAATCCTCCCACCTCAGCCTCCCAAAGTGCTGGGATTACAAGCTTGAGTTGCTGCACCCGGCTGACATTGTTATTATTACTATTGTTGTTGTTTTTTGAGTTGGAGTCTCACTCTGTCACCCAGACTGGAGTGCAGTGGCTGCTCCCGGCCACCGCAGCCTCGACCTGCTGGGCTCCGGTAATCCTTCCGCCTCAGCCTTCCATGTAGCTGGAACTACAGGCGCATGCTACCACGCCCGGCTGATTTTTTGATTTATTGTAGAGATGAAGTTTCGCCTGCCCAGGCGGGTCTCAAACCCACAGGCTCAGGAAATCCACTCACCTCAGCCTCCCAAAGGTGCAGGATTACAGGCTGAGCCACCGAGCCCAGCTTTACTATTGTTGTTATTATTTCTCCCCAAAGTCCTGGCCTTGGGAAAGACACCAAGAGGAAGGCCAGCTGGCCTGGGTCTTCTCAGGGGCTGCAAGCAGTTGCACCCTGTGCGGCAGCACACAGTTGCCTAAGCACCAGGAGAGGCACAAGAGGACAGCCCCCCCACAGCCACCGCACATCCCACTTTCCTGGCCTGCTCCTCCCATGGCTGCCATCCACTCTCAGCCCTAGATCTGAGCTCCTTCCTGGGAGCCCAGACCCTTCAACAGGGCTGGGTGAGCAATCCAGGTGCATGCTCTGTGACAAATATCCTCTACATCGCTTAGCCTGAGGGAGCAGAGCACCCCGCCTCCTGGGAACCAAGCGGGGAGGGAAGAAGGGAGGAGCATCCATGCACACACACAGGTCTCCCTGGGCTCCTGGACAAGGGCGGAGCCATCAACACAGAAGCCCACAAGCAGTTTGGAGCCCGCCCTCCATTAGGGTATATTGGTGCGTGTGTGTGTGTACATTCACCCACACACACACACTCTCCTGAGGGCCATGCAAGTTGACCTGCCACCATCTGTCTGAGAGGTAAGAGCAGAATCAGCCGAGCATTTTGGTTAAGAGCTCATGCCCTGGAGCCAGACTGCCTGGGCTTGAATTCCAGGCTTCACCTCTCACCAGCCATGTGAACTTGGGCAAGTCATAGAACCTCTCTATGCCTCTGTTTCATCTTCAAAATGGAAGAATTGCATCCAAACTCACTGGGTTTCTGTGGGGATGAAATGAGTAGAACTGACTAAAGTGCACTGAGCAGAGTATCAGCTACTGTTACTCCGCCTCCTAAGCTCAGCAAGTTATAGGTCACAACCACCTGGCTCTCACAAAGGTCTACATCATCTCCTGGTTCTATATCTTTACCCAGAACCAGGTCACTGAACATCTCTCTCTACTGAGAACTCTCGGGTGATTAGTCCTAATCCCTAGGGGATCCGAGCAAAAATCTCACACAGTCCCTGTGCTCAGTCTGGGTTTTGTCACTGTGCCACCCTGCCCTCACCCACTGCTTCTGGGTTTTCCTCTGTCCACCGGTGACACCACCAATGCCCCACATCTCTCTTTCTTTCTGTTCAGAAATCAGAAAGCACCTCAGTCAACCATTCCCCACATAGAGCCCGTGCCCTTTCCTGTAGAAAGACTGCCATGGTTTTTCCGCTGAGGGATGTACAGTGCGTTTCTTTACTGGACATCGTAGGAATGCCTGAAGAGCACTGAACATGGAGCCCAAAATTTAGGTGTAACTTTTGGGGCAAGCCACTTAAACTCTCTGGGTCTCTGATCCTGCTCCTCTGCAAAACAGGGACAGCATTAGATACTCCCCAGGGGAAAGGATACAATAAAAAAGAAAGGACTGTGTCTACCACAATGCCCAGCACACACGGGTGTTCTACGTGTCTGGGACATAGACTTTTTACCACCTTTCCCATTGTAGGTAAAAGATGAGAGGAGAGATCTGAACTGAGGAACTGTGCTGGCTTGGCCAAGCCGGCTATTTTCTTTAGGAAGATGATGAGCTCTGCCAGGTGGCTAAAAAAAATCCTGACACAGCCTGGGCAGGTTATATCCGCTGGGATTCAGAGCAGCCCCATGTTTTGGGAGACAGACTGTGTTCTGGATCCCTCTCTTCCCCCAGATTCAGGGTTAACTTGGTCAAATCCCAAATGCACCCCTGCCCCCAGAACTAGGCAGAAGGACCAGGGGAGGCCCCCCCGACACCAAGTGGACCTGGCGTGGCCACTTGTGGCCTTCAGTCACACACACACCTGACCTGGTCAATGCCCATACAGCTTTTGGAGCTGTTGTCCCAGCCTGCCCACCTGAGCAGATGGCACATCCGTGGCAGGGCTGGGATACAGGCTTGCCGGACTTGTGTGCCTGTCACATGGCAGCATCACAAGGTGAGAAAACCGCACCCTGCGACTGCCTCATCCTTCTCACTGGTTTGAAGTCTGGTGGTCACCATAGCAACAGGCTCCCTCTCCAGCCTGCCAGGCGGGGCTGATGCAATTTTCAGCAGTGAGCAACTCCAACAGCTCACAGGCTCTGCTCCCATTCGGGGGTGGGCGTGTGGGGAGGACAAATGAGGAGGGAGGAGATGGGCACACAGCCTGCAGAAATCTCTGCTTTCCCCCGTTCTGCTTTGAGGGCTGGGTCTATGGGACAAGGGCCATGAAGTGAGCAGCGGGTTCTCCTCCCATGTCCCTAATGAACATGGTGCCGCTGCAGTGGCTGCCACTTCTGGAAAATTCATCTCTAAGACCTCTGGGGGAGGGGAAGACAGACCACACCATGGTCTTCTCTACTCCCACGTGGCTCCCTCCCCACCTTCTGAGCCAACACCCTACGAGCTGAGCACCCCCACCTCCCTCGGCCCACAGGCAGCCCAGCTCTTCAGAATTCAACAGGTGCAGCTTTACAGTTCTCTGTTCAGTTGTGCTCCCTGCCATAGCTGCATTAAAGTGCCTGCAAATCCTGGAACACCCTGCAAGCTCAAATGTGACCATGATACCACCAAGCTCCCTCCTCCTAGCTTTCTACCCCACTCTGCAAGGGCATCTGGCTGCCCTGGGGAGTCTTATTCACTCTACACTGAGGACAGACCAGCTAAAAGCCACCAGATCTATTAAAGCATGCATGTCCCCAAACCTCATGGAACAAGCACTCAGAGAGGAGGGGGGTCCAGCATCCCAGTCTCACCCCCCACGCACACACTATGCAAACAGGGAAGGAAGCCATGTCAGGACGAGAGCTTGGCAGCACTCCTTGAGCCTCCGGCGCCTACCCATGGATGCAGGGCTCTCCCTCCCAATGCCGCTGTCCTGGTGAAGATGCCTCTAGTGCCAGGAATGCACCCTCCTGCAGGCCCTGCTCCCTTCTCCACACCAGCAGGCACTTCCGGTCCCATGTTCCCTCCTACCTGGCCCACATCAAGGCATTCACCCAATCAGGAGCTGGGATGCAGCACAAACAGACCCTGCCTTGGGACCTCCTCGCACCCTGCCAAGAGGGCTGTGCTGGGAGGCACACCTCTCAGGCTCCCTCCCCAGATGCTCCAGGGGCCAGTCACATTGGGTGCTCCCAGTGGTCACTCTGACAGATACGGAAAGTGATCAACTCCAGGGGCCACTTGAGAAATGGCATTCAGCTCAGGGATGTCCAGTAGCATGTCCTACGGGAGCCTCCAGGACTTCTAGAGTAGATGGGTGATAAACTATCAGGGCTGGAGGTGGTTTCCAGACACACAGATCAGTGGAGTAGATGTGAATGGGTCTGGAAGTAAGCCCGTGTATCCATGGTCACCGATTCTCGACAAGGATGCCAAGACACTCAGTGGGGAAAGAAGAGTCTTCTCTGTAAATGATGGAGGGGCAACTGGATTTCCACATGCAAAAGAGTGAAGTTGAACCCTTACTTTGTACCATATACAAAAATTAACTCAAAGTGAATAGAAGACCTAAAGTAAGAACTAAAGTTATAAAACATATAGAAGAAAACATGGGTTAGACCTTCATGACCTTGGCCTTGATAAAGAATTCTTAGATATGACACCAAAATCACGAGTCTTGCAAGCACTGAGGGGTCAGTGTTATAAAGCTGAGGTGCAGATGCAAGAGGAGGGGTGGGGCAAGTGACAGGCTGGGGAAGCCAGCAGGGCCAGGCCACAGAGGCCCGGAAGGCTATGCCAGTAGCGGGACTCCTCCCAGAGACCATGGGGAGCCATGGACGGTATAAGCAGGAGGAAGACTTGACCTCATGTTGGTTTGGGGAGGCCCTAGAGTGGCCAGGAGGGGGTGCCCAAGGAGGGGTGGCTCTGGATGACCAGCTGTGGAAGTGGGGGAGGGATAATGACTCAGTGCGCATGGTAGACAACAGTGCCCTAGGAGCATCCCACACCATCTGCCTACTCATTGCACCCATGTCAACGAGAATTGGGTGGGCAGGTGGGTAACTAGAGACTGCTGACCATCAGGGACAGGAGGAGTAGTGCACTGATGCCTGGTGCCCAGGTGATCTCTGGTTCAACTCCAACAACGCGATCATCATTGAGGACAATGGAAGCCCTGTGGGGACTGTGAATTCAGATACCCATCCTCACCATTCTACACTAAAGGGAAGGTGGGTATCTAAGGGGCACACACTTGTGTGGGAAGAGCCCCAGCCTCCAGCTACGGGAGGCTCATGAAGGGAACAGTTCTGAAAGCTGAGCCTTTACCAAAAGGGAATCTGGGGCCAGGTGGTTGCTCCTTTCAATAGGATAACGGTGTCCTATGAAAAAAATAAACCTCTTTTCATGTTTTTTTTTTAAAGCCATCTTCTGAGTTTCTGGCTGGGTAACCGGGTAGAAAACAGAGCCAAATGCTATACTAAACGTTTTTATGTGCATTATCTTATATAATCCTCTTAACAATTACATGGTGAGTTCTATTATTATCTCCATTCTGTAGATGAGTAAACTGAGGCACAGGAAGGTTAAATAACTTGCACACAGACACTGGCTAGTTAATACCAGAGCTGGGATCTGAATACAGGCAACCTGAGTCAAGAAACAATACCAGCTCTTTTTTTTTTTTTTAAGACAGTGTCTCACTGTGTTGCCCAGGCTGCAGTGCAGTGGCACAATCACAGCTTACCACAGCCTCGACCTCCTGGGCTCAAGCAATCTTTCTGTCTCAGCCTTCTGAGTAGCTGGGACTACAGGCATGCACTACCAGGGGCTAATTTTTTTTTTTTTTTAATAGAGATAAGGTCTCACTATGTTGCCCAAGCTGATCTCGAACTCCTGGGCTCAAGTGATTTTCCCACGTCAGCCTCCCAAAGTGCTGGAATTACAAGCATGAGCCACCATGCCCAGCCCAGAACCAGCTCTTCTGTCCATCTTCAATCTCCTTTAACCGAGTGTTTTGACTGCAATCCAACATAGCTATTGTGTCCTTAGATACTAGCAAAGAATTAGAACAATTTTAGACCCTGATACACAGGCAATCTCAATAACAGCCCACAGGTATATAATAAATTAATTTACTGTGTCCTCACATTGCCCTATAACGTAGGCACTATTATCCCAATTTTATAGATGAGGAAATTGAAGCACAGAGAGGTCAAGTGTTTTACCCGAGGTAACACAGCTGCTGAGTTGCCAAGCTTGGAACCCAGGCAGTCTGGCCCCAGACACTATGTTCTCTCTTGCTACCTGACTAAATCAGTAACTTACCTGACTAAATCAGTGCATGCTAGTTCTTCTAACATACCCAGCGGCCTGGTCTCTCAACTCATGAGATACAGCAACTACAGGGCTAAGGCCACAGCTAGAACATGCGCATCAGGAGCAGGGAGAAGCCAATAATCGGGACAGATGGAAGGAAGAGTAAGGGCAGGCATAGTGGTCTCGTGCCACTGAGTGTGTGGGCAGACAGCCCGGTGAGAGCAGCAGGATTGCGGCCTGTGCCTGCCTGCCAGGCACAGAACTGCAGGGCTACCGAAGTGGACACAGGATGGGGTGCACTCAAGCCCTTTGCTATTTCAAATGCAGGTTGACCCATTAATGGAGCATGCTGCTTGGTGGGTCACCTTCTGTAATGAATTGAAAAAGAATAGCTCACCTAAGGGTAGGTATTGTTTTTTGTTTTGTGAAGATTGTCTCCAGTGTGTGTGCCTGTGTGTGTGTATGGCACAAGTGCAGTGTTGCAGTATAAAGTGACTTTCCAAATACGGATTTGTCCCCAAATGTAGAAGTAACATTATTACCACTAAATAAGTTGTAGTTTATTCCTGCAATGAAATTCCAGGCAGCTCTGACAGTGAATAATTTAGAGCTATAGGCAAGAGCAAAGATGAACTCAAAAATATAATTTTAAACAGCAAAAAGGCAAGTCACAGAAACATACTTATACTATGACTCTATATAAATTGCAGGCAAAACTATACAATTATACTATTTAGGAATATATCACTATGTAATAAAACTCCAGGAAGAAGGAATGATTAACACAAAATTCAAGACAGTGGTTATCTCTGCAATGGGTAGGGGGCAGTGAAGGTGAGTGTTATGGGTTGAATCGTCTTCCTCCTCTCAAAAAAACACACACTAGAGTCCTAATCTCTGGTTTCTCAGAATGTGACCTAGA
Organism: Carlito syrichta; assembly: GCF_000164805.1. Taxonomy (NCBI): domain Eukaryota; kingdom Metazoa; phylum Chordata; class Mammalia; order Primates; family Tarsiidae; genus Carlito; species Carlito syrichta. The sequence goes on from NW_007246181.1 coordinate 697,169, forward strand.
GGTCGTCATGTTCAAATGAGGTCATTAGGGTGGGCCCTAACCCAACATGACTTGTGTCTTTTTGCAAAGGGAAAACTTGGACGCAGAGACACAGGGAGAAGGGCATGGGAAGACGAAGGCAGAGGTCAGGACAAGCAACTATAAGCCAAGGAACACCAAAGACAGTCAGCAAACCACCAGAAGTCAGCAGAGAGCATGGAGCAGATCTTCCTCATGGCCCTCAGCAGGAACCAACTCCGCTGACACCTCAATCTGGACTCCAGCCTCCAGAACTGTGAGGCAATATATTCCTGTTGTTTAAGCCACCCCGTTTGTGGTACTTTGTATTAGCAAACAAATACAAGAGACACAAAGTGGATTCTCAGAACTGGAAATGTTCTCTTTAAGCTCAACGGAGGGCAAATGACTGTTAGTCTTATTAGTCTTTATTAAATCAAACCCAGAGATTGTACATGCTCTTTTGCACATATGATACATTTCACATATAAATCAGAAAGAAAAAGGTGTAAAGATAATCCAATCCTTACAATTGAGGGCACTGAGGCCCTGCCTAAGGTCACATAGCCAGAGAGTGACTGAGCTAGAATAAACTCAGGTCTCCTGCACCTCAGTTCAGTGGAGGCTACTGTTGTAGCCATGGCCCAGAGTTACCCAGAAAAGGCTAAATTCTGTTCAGAATTCAGGGAGCCTGGGACTCACAGTCCTCTGGTAGTGAGCAGGAACTCTTCACATTTTTGTGCTACAGACCCAGGGCAGTCTGGTGAAGCCAAGGGACACTTCTCTGAAGAATGTTCTTATACACATAAAAATAACATACATAGGATTACAAAAAAAAACCAACGATATTCAAATGCTATTCCAGTCATGGGGACTGTCATGAGTCCAAGTAAAATAAATATGCAGTATGTGTATACAATAAGCACTCTAATAAAAGCCAGTGGCAATAATCACCATTAATAATAGGAGTCTCTTCCATGTCCCTGGCCCTGGGTCAATGGTGCTCAGGAGGGAGTTTTGTAATGAGAATTATAAATCACCTGGCCTCAGGTAGTTCTTTATAGCAATGCAAAACAAAGTAAGATGGCCTCTTATGGGCCAGGCCACTCACATGTTATATAAATCAAGCATGTCAGATGTCAGCTCTGCAACTACACAGTGAGAATGATACCCCACACTTCCAGATGAAGAAACAGACTCAAAGATCTAACTGCTTCATACAATCAGTCTTCATATCCAGGTCTCACTCTGGCTCTAAGGAGAATGTTGAGTCCAGACCGACATTCATTCATCCACTCCATCAAGTATTTCTTATGTTTCAGGCACTGTTCCAGGTGCTGTAGGTATAACAGAGAACCAAACAGACAAGATGTCTGCCCTTTGGAGCTAAGTGCATGCAACACGTACACCCTGAGTAAATAGTAGGTTCTAGGGAGAGATGTGCAGTGGATGACTCAGCAGTGCCCACCCGTGAGGAGCCACATTTGGGTTCATAGAGGTGTTGCTGCTCTCTGTTGAAGAAAGCAGGGGAGGAGAGATGTAGTACATTTTAGCGCATATTCTGTCATGTATTATGAAACTTTTAAAAGGGTCCATGGTTCAAGAAGGAAACTTCAGTTACGAAAGTCTCCCGAGACGGGACACTTGTGGAGAGACTGTCACTTGGGGAGTTGTTCCTCTCTAGCCTTTCTGTTTGTAGGAGCACTGCTGCTAAGTGACCTGGCTGAGAGAAGGGGCAGGTGGTAGCCGGGTCTCCCTGCTTTCTAAACAACCACTTGGACTCCAAGTCCAGGTCACCATCCCTTCTCAGGTACACAAGGCTGTGGCCCCCAGGTTTCACCTCCTTCCCAGCACCTATCCTGGGCTTTTCAGAAAACCCCGATCATCCAGAAATCAAGTTGTTTACAACTGGGCTGAGGACACGTGCTAGGTCCTCTAACAACCCCCACACCACAGGCCAACAGTAACGATAGCATCCGTTCCCTTAAGTACCCAAACCACCCCTATGAGGTGTATTTCACTGCTGAGGGGCTTGCTGAATGACTCACCTGATGCTGCATGGACGTGGGTGGGTGGGGGTTCCGGGATTCAAATCCAGGCTTTACAATTTTGCAGTTTGTCTTTCCTTTATTCACACATCCTCCAGAGAGGTTAGAGGCTTCCAGCAGAAGCAAGAATGTTTAAAAGCCTCAGTCCAGAGCAGGTACCCAGCAAGTGTTTATAAGTAACAGTTATCACTTGCTCTGGTATAAAATGGTATTATTGACCCCCATTGCCAGCATTCATCTTCTTGGCTGCTTTTTGCAACTCCAGGACACATATGGGACAGGTATTTATAACCCTCACTTTGCAGACAGGGAGAGATTCAGAGAGGATGGTTTAACCCAGACAAAGGCTAGATTCCTGGTGTGTGGCCCTCGGTCTGCTTCTCCATCCTGTTTTCTGCCCCACCAGGAGATCAGAGGAAAGGAGGAGCATGAGGCTGGGGTATTCTGCCCCCCATTCACTCTTGCCTGTGGGCCACCCAGGTTGTGTTCCCCTTGATGGCTGTAGCTCCTGCCCAGAAGCCCTCAACACATGACCTGCCTCCAGGTCTTGGAAACAGACCCTCCCCTCACCCTGCCCACAATTTGGTCACATTTCTGTTACAAGCTCACCCCAAACTCCCCAGTCTGAGTGTGCCATCTGATGGACCCTGAGGGATGCAGAAGCAAGTAACCAGGTCGGGGACTCTGGTCTCCTAATTAAATGAGCCAAGGGCCTCTCTGAACCTCCCAACAAGCACTTACTGAGTAGTCCCTTGGGGACTTGGGGGGAGGGACAGGGAGAAAAGGAAGATGGCAAGGAACTGGAAGGAGCTGGTAGCAGAGACAACAGGCAAAGCTCTTGGGCCTCAGGTTTCCCTGAATTAACCTGAGTTAACCTTAGGAAAATGGGAAAAGATCACAACTCTGAAAAGTTAACCTTAGGAAAATGGGAAAAGATCACAACTCTGAAAAGTTGGGCCTGGGGGAGGCCCATTGTGAGAAAAGACGTGGGAAAACTCGGAACATAGGCGCTGGGCCAAGCAGGGCTGCTAGTGTACTACCCGCACTAGTGTTCAGTAATATTTTGCTCACAAGCTAGGAGCAGGACCAAGGCAGCCCCTTGTAACCACAGGTACTTCCACATACTGCTTCTGGGATGGGCCTGGGGTGAGGACAGGTTGGCGTGTGATGGCTTTGAGGAAGAAGTTACAAGCACCTGATGCTCAGCTCACCCTGTTCTCAAGGAGCCAGACGGGACTCTGGGGAAGGGAGGGGCCACCTGTTGGTTTCCAGACCTTCTTTCCCAAGCAAGGTCTTAACACCCTTGGTGTTAAGTATTCAGGGTAGGTGCTGGGATGTGGGGCTCTTAGGTTTCCTCCAGCCTCGCCTCTGCCAGAAACATACCACCAGACAGCACGGCCAGGCCTGGGCAGCAGAGAAAACCAAAGAGGAGGACTCTCCTCAGGAGTGGGACAGCGGGATGATTTCCTCCTGCTATTTTCAGGTATTTTCCTAGTCCTCAGTAAATCCACACTTTCATTTTATAAAGAGGAAAATAATTCTATCCTGGAGAGTCATGAAGCTCCTCGAGGTGGAAGACATCACATCAAGAAGGAAGGTACAATTCTTTGTGAATTAAGAAGTTTAAAATGGAACAGGAACTTGGATTTGTAGGCATGGACCTTAGACAGGCCTGGGAGACAGTCTGTTAGGGATGCTCACTTCAGGGATACTCTCAGTAAACACCCAGTAATGCTTGGGGCTGTTTGCACCTGGGACAGACTGGCGCACGACCAGGGCTCCACGACAGTCAGGGGTGGCGGGCAGGAAGATATTGGCCACAGTGTGAGCTCCTCACGCCTGGCTAAACCCTCTCTCTATGCAAGGATCTTGGGGGAACTGAGGAAGTCACACCTCCCTCTGGGAGCATGCTGCATTAGCACCTGCTTTGTGAAACTATCCCCGTTGGGTTTCTATGTCCTTGACCTTAAAGAAACTGTACAGCCTTTCACTGTAGCAACTGGTAAGCAAGGTCCAGCAACAGGTCCTGGTTACAAACAAGAGGACTGATTTCTTGCTGTTTACAGATGAGAGCAGGAATTTGTGCCTCAGTGTTACCATCTGTAGAGAAATTAAGTGTCTTCTTCATAAGATTGTTGTGAAGAACAAGAGACTTAATACACACGAAGTGCTTGGGACAGATGGGACACACAGCAAGTGCTAGGTTAATGTTATGAGTATCACTGGCATCTTTCCATTAATTGCACCATTATTTTTTGTGTCAACTCTATAAAAACAATCTCAATATTTCTGTGACAACTTCACAAAAACTGTTCTTCAGCTTAGCCTCTGGAGGCCAAGAGTAAAGAAAGCAATAAAATCAACAAGAAACATCTAGATAAGACCCTTGTTTTCCATATACACCATTCAACTCAGTGGTAGATATATCAAATAAAATTAGAGACAGTTAATATGAACTTTGAGTGAGCAAGAAATACGTTTACAGTATAAGTATGATCCAAATTTTACACAGGATATAACTATACTTAAAAATGATTCGGTGTTTATCTAAAATTAACTGGGGACCTGTATTTTCTTTTCCTTTTTTTTGAGTCAGGGTCTCAGTCTGTTGCCCAGGCTGGAATGTAGTGGCACGATCACAGCTCACTGAAGCCCTGACCTCCTGGGCTCAGGCGATCTTTCCACCTCAGCCTCCTGAGTAGCAGGGACTACAGACATGCACCACCATGCCTGATTAATTTTTTTGATTTGTCATAGTAGGTCTCCCTATGTTGACGAGGCTAGGCTCAAGCGATCCTTCCACCTCAGTTTCCCAAAGTGCTGGGATTATAGGCATAATGCACCACGCCCAGCCTGTATCTTAAAGTGATAAAAAGCACAGCAACCCTTTAGATGGGATTGGCGAGGTTGTTCCCATTCTATAGGTAAGAAAAATGAAGCACACCAGAGAGTAAGTACATTGCCGCTGGCAACAGCCCAAGCAGGTACTGAAAGGCCATGTTCCTGTCAGCAGCATGCTGCCTCCTTCCCCTGTGTTCCTTTTCTCAGAAATGGCCCTCAGCTCCAGCTTGCAATCAAAACATGCTCCTCAGACCCTGGTGGGGGAGCATGCCTACAGAAGAGCCATTTTCTCCCACAGAAAGGGAGCTACATGCTCCTCAAAAACCAGTGCTCCTGAAACCCCTCCTGCAGGCGGGTGGCCAGAGGTAGGAGGTGCTCAGAGGGCGGCCGTCAGCAAGGGTGGCACCCACACCCTTCCAAAAGTTGCCCTTCCCTGAGGCTGGGACCTGGAGGCAAAAAGCCCAGAAGAAAAGTCAGGAAGCTTCAGAGGAAACCCCTCAGGAAGTCCTGAAATAGTTCCAAAGCCAAGAGAAAAAACTTTCAAGTGAGAGCGGTCATGGGAGTACCGTGGCCTCTCTGAGTCCAGGGCACAGACACCAGCACCCAGGCAGCATGGCCTGGCTCACAGGGGACCCCTCCCCAGAGCCCACACAGATGGCCTCGGGCTTCCCCAGAGTGCAGGCACACATCTTCCCTGGGAGGGGTCCCCACCTCTGCTCTCCCCTATTCCAAGGTAGGGTCTCACTTCAGTCATTCTCAGCTCTATTTTTACTCAAAGGTGGCAAGGAACAACAAATGTTGAAAGCAGGACAATTAAGTCACCTGATTCCATGCCTCTGCAAGGCCAGGGGTCATGGCTGACTTCTTCTGTGAGCAGGAATAGGGCAGGGCTCCAGGGCTTTTCTCCAGAGCGAGGAGTCTATCTAGGTCTAGTGCCCACTCTCCACTAAGTGACTACCAAGGAGGTGACATTCAGCCTCCTCTTCATCTAGCTGAGAAAGATCAAAGGGCCTAAACAGGCAGAAGAACAGCATGTGCAAAAGGTACCAAACTATGGAACAGGTGTGTCTGGGAAAATGTGAAGAATTCAAGAGTGTGGCTGGAGGGTCAGAAGTGTGGCAGAGATGCCAAGAGGTGAGACTGCGGTTAGGGGTGGGTAGAATCAATCTCTAAAAAGGATCCCACACCGTAAGCAAGGAGGCAGCTCAGAAGGTGCTAGACTGGCAAGTGACTGAATCAGGGCTTGGAGGATGGACGCGGCAGGAGTCTGCATTCTTGCCACCCAGTGTGAGTATATGGGCCTCACCTGGGGGTTTGTTAGAAATGCAGAATGGAAGGTCTCAGACTTGCTAAATCAGAATCTACATTTCCGGCCAGTAATCCTAGTGTTTTGGGAGGTGAGGCAGGAGGATCGCTTGAGCCCAGGAGTTTGAGACCAGCCTGGGCAACATAGCGAGACCACACCAGCACAAAAAAATAAAAATTAGCTGGGTGTGATTGCACACACCTTGTAGTTCCAGCTACTCGGGAGGCTGAGACAGAAGGATCACCTGAGTCTAGGAGGTTGAGGCTATAGTGAGCCTTGATCATTCTGCTGCACTCCAGCCCAGGTGACAGAGTAAGACTCAAAAAAAAAAAAAAATCTGCATGTCCATTATTATGGAGGGACGGAAATCTGCATTTCCACAGGGTACCTTGGGTGATTAAGCCACTCTGGTCTAGGTAAAGCTTTGTGTGACTGCTGGAGGCGAGAAAGGGTCATGGTTTGACCTCTCCTTTTCTGACTGCTCTTCTGCCCTCCTACCTAGGTCTACCTCCCCTTTGGATCCTCCCAGCTCAACAGTTCTCTGAGGCACCCCTAGTGCTATACGGTCAAGGGAACTCAGCCCCAGAGCACTTCTCTTCTTCATACCCTCCAACTAATCACAAAGCATTTCCTAAGCTCCCGCGTGCTCAGTGCCAGGCTGGGTGTCATGGAGAAGGGAGAAGCACACTGTGGTTAAGTGTTCATGCCCAAATCAGACTAGGCAAGTAGAGGAGCTTTTCTTTTCTTTTTTTTTTTTTTGAGTTGGAGTCTCACTCTGTAGCCCAGGCTGGAAAGCAGTGGCACACTCATGGCCACCTCAGAGTCCACCTGCTGGGCTGCTGCGATCCTTCCACCTCAGCCTTCCAAGTAGCCAGAACAACAGGCACGCGCTACCATGCCCGGCTAATTTTTTTTTTTAATTGTAGAGACAGGGTCTCACCAAGTTGCCCAAGTTAGTCTCGAACCCCGTGAGCTCAGGCAATCCACTCGCCTCAGCCTCCCAAAGTGCTGTGATTACAGGCTGAGCCACTGAGCCCAGCCAAGAGGAGCTTTTCAAACACACAGATCCTGGGCCCTCTCTGAGGTCTCACTCCTAAGGTAAAGAGCACACAGCCTGAGGCATGTGACAGATCTGGATTGTGTAACCTTAGGGGAACTCTTGGGGGAAAGTTTCCTCATCCATAAACAGGATAAAAATGGTTTAGACCTCTGCGGGTAGATGAAGATTAAATGGGTTTTGTGTGTGAAGTGCAGAAGACAATGTCTGGCACCCTATAAATGGCAGCCTTTGTTATTATTTTTCAGAGTCTGGCAGAGAAGAAATGACAAATGGCATGAAACCCTATATAGGTAAACACTATAAAACAATAGATAAGAAGGTGCTAAATGATGTGACTCAGAACAAGCATTGTTAGTGATGAGCTGGGGATCTCACTAAGGTAAGTGCTATAATCAGGCGGAGAGGGGGCTTCCTGGAGATGGTGATAGCTAAGTACAGGCTTGAAGCTGGTTAAGAGTTCACCAGGGTACAGAGGTTTACTGTAGCATGGTGAGGAGACTTACAGGCTAGAGCAGGGGTAGTATGCTGGGAGCTGGGAAATCAAAATAGATAACAAAAGGGTCCCCCAGCAGGGAGGATCTTGAAGGCAGTCCCGATTGAACTTAGTGGGAGAGGAGATGCCCCACTGAAGGTTTCTGAGCACAGGAGAGGCAGGTGAAAAGAACCACAGCCAACTGGAAAGGCAGTGATGTCTTTCACCAAGGAGGGAGCTTGAGGACTGCAGGCACTCGCTACAAGGACCTGGCTGAGTGGCAGCTGACCAGCTACAATAGGGTCCTCGAGCTAGAAACAGCTCCTCTGACAGCAAATATGGTGCTGCACCCTTCCTTTTCAGGGAGCAGGAGGCAGAGTCAGTTCCTGCTTTTGATTTCTGAAGATTCTACACCCCAAGATGGCACATGGTACCCATGGACACATCCAGGTCTCCCTGGGATGGAATGTGTGGTCAGGAGCTGCCATGGGGTCTGCAAAATGCTTGATGGCCTAAATCAAGGGAAAGTGGCTGTTCCACATGACTGGGTGGCACACCAGCTGGTCTTTCATTAACCCTCTCAGCGATGCACTAGAAAAGTAACAACCAAGGCTTTCTGCTCCATTAACACCAAAGTTAGCCCTTCAGGGGAAAAACGGTGGGTGGGGGGGCATGGGTTTTATCTAAACAAAGGCACTCACAAAGCCAGATGCCTGAGCTTCTGCCACTCATAAAGAGGGCAGGCAGAGGAGACAATGTGTGCTTTTCCCTCCTCCACCATGGGTGCTCCCACTCATGGCAGAAGTCACCAGTAGAGGCCAATCACAATGGCTACCCCCTTCTCATCCTCAAAATGAGGATAACACCTAACACCTTTCACAAGGTTTCCTTTGAGGATTAAATGAGATCACGAATGTGAGAACACAAGCTCAAGTCTTGTACCCATTAGGTGTCCAATAAATTGCTTGGGTGTGTGTGTGTGTGTGTGTGTGTGTGTGTGTGTGTGTGTGTGTGTGTGTGTGTGTAAAGACAGGGTCTCTTTGGGAAGTGGAGGCAAGAGGACTGCCTGAGTAGGGCTCGAAACCAGCCTGGGCAACACAGCAAGACCTCATCTCTACAATAAAATAAATTAGTCAGGCACGGTGGCACATGTCTATAGTTCCAGCTACTTGGAAGACTGAAGTGAAAGGGTTGCCTGAGCCCAGCAGGTTAAGGCTTTAGTGCCGTGATCATGCCTCTGTACTCCAGCCTGGGCAACAGAGTGAGACTGACTTAAAAAAAAAAAATGACAGGGTCTCACTCTGCCATGCAGTGGTGCTATCTTAGCTCACTACAGCCTCGAACTCCTGAGCTCAAGCAATCCTCACACCTCAGTATCCCAAGTAGCTAGGACTATAGGCACGTGTTATTTTTATTTTTATTGGGAAATGGGCTCAAAAGAGAGATGTGTCGGGGTTTCCTTTCAATTGACTAGAATTCAGAGCTACAGCAGGGTCTGACTTGGCTCAAGCTTCCAGCCAAACGGAGGTTTGCTAAGATGTAAGACCCCAGGCACAGACTTCCCCCAGAGGACTGGTCTCCCAGCAGGGGAATCACTGAGCTTGGGGGACCGCTAGTAGATGTGGACTGGAGGCCCACACCAAGCTGCATCAAGTCACTCCAACATTAACATGCTGTGCGTGGGAGAGTTCACATACAGCAGCTGGATCTGCAGCCCAACTGGCCCTGGGCCTTGGCAAAGGACCTTCGTGCTCACTGCCCTGCTTTATGGCTAAGGGCTCTTTTTATTTTCCTTTTGAAACAGTGGAGGTGAACTGCAAAAGGCCCAAGCGCAGGGCCAGCACACTAGGGTTCTGCCAAGTCCTCTCTTCCTCCCAGTCCCTACTTCCTTGCCCTTGGCCCCACTTTGCTCTGGAAACAACACTAGCTATACTGATCCCTACTCACAAAGTCTTGTGTGTGTGTGTGTGTGTGTGTGTGTGTGTGTGTGTGTGTGTGTGTGTACAAATATTTCCTGCTAATACTCCCAAGAAAAAGATAATGCTGGTAAATGGGTTCCAAGTGCCCAAAGGAAGGTCTCTTTGGGATCATCGCCTAGGAAAAGGCAACCCTGTTAGCAGGCGCTTATAGGATGACTGAGGGCTGAGAGCTTCCCTCATACGATGGGGAAGCCAGGCACCTACTTCACCATTGTCATTCTAGCTAGAGAGACAAACCAAATCAATCAACCTCAGTGAAATACCAGCTGCCAACCACCTCCCTCCTGGCACCACTGAGAAGGGCAAGAGGGTATGGGAGAAAGAGCACAGTTCAGAGTCAAGCCAACCTGGTGCTCAACTGCAGACTTGTAGTCTAGCTCTGAGACCTTGAATGAATTCCTAACTTCCTAACTTAGCCCCAGGCTCTTCCCTATGAAATAGAGAGAATAATTCCTGCCTCACAAGATGGGGGCTGTTGAGCACTGAGGACAACATGTGTGAAGTGCCTGGGCCAATGAAGACACATAGTAGGTACTCGACTGGTACTTCGTTGTTATTGCTGTTGGAAGCCAAATGTGTTATAAAGTCAGAGAGGTGTGAGATTTGTTCCAGTTTAAACTGGAAGACCTTTGGCCATAACAACCTCTCAGGGTCTCAGTTTCCTCATCTATAAAACAGGGGGATGATAACGTACAGAAAGTACCTGGCACAGTGTCTGGCACACAATAGGGCTGATTCAACGTTCTGTTCTCTTCCATTCTTTCCAGACCAAATGGAAAAATCTAATTTCTATGAACCCAGCAGGACTGATGAACTCTCTTTTCATTGGGTCCAGGGGTTCTGAGAGACCCAAGGATGAGGTTTCTTTTTGGGGGGGAGCACCACCACCACCACCACTGCCCCCGCCAGCAGGCACTGATGATGCAAGACCTTCCACCTGCCTGCCTGGGTGGTGGATGTGTGCTATGAAGGAGTTCCCCGTGGGCAGCTTGGATGGAGGCCGATGGTCACAGTCGCAGAAACCCCAAAGGATGAGGTTTCTATGTATTTCAGCAGAGCTCAGACACTTGCCAAAGAGGTCTCCATTTGGGTGCCATCATATAAAACTACTCAGGGGGCCATGGCATAGAACACACCACCACTCTGATCCTAAAACTCTCATAGAGAAGTCTTTCCCCTAAAACTGTGCTTCAAGGGAGAGACTCATTCAAAAAGATGGCCCACAGGCTAGTTAGTACAGCAGGACAGGGTAACCACAAGTGAGAAAATCAATGGCTGCTACAGGGAATAGATGTCCCCCAGCCAGAGAAATAACTGGGCTTAATTACACATCATCTTTGGTCCCCATAATCTTGATCCATTAAACCCTTGCTGCTGCCTAGGAGGTAATACCCAGGAGGAAGGGGTTAGCCCAGCACACTAACAGGATCAGCCCTTCAATCCCATGAAGGTAATTATGGCCACATCCTTCCCCAGTAGTAAGCCCTGAGTAAACCCACAGATCCCTAGTCAATACGGGGCTTTCCTAGGCAGCACCAGCTCCACTGACACCTCAGGGAGGTCACCGGTCATGCTGCCCGGAGTGACAAGGACTTTGAGCTCCTCTGGCCTGAGCTCCTCTGACCTGAGGCCTCCCAACCACCCAGCCCTTTCTGGAGACTTGGTTCAGCTTAGGCAAAATGTCCAATCACATCTGCTGTGTCTCCCTGTGATCTAGAGGGATGTGAAGGCATCAGAGGTGAGGGCAGAGACAAGAAAGAGGGGAATGGCACTTATCAATAAGGTCACCAGAGAACCCACCCCATTTGGCCCCATTTACTGAAGACCAGACTGACCCTGGCATTTTCTGTATGGCCAGTACACAATATTCATCTTTATTTCTGGTACGTGGTGAGGAAGGGCAGGAGGAGAAGATAAGAATGAAGCATAAGGGCAGAAGACAAAGTAAGAGGCCCAAATCCAGTCTAAATCAGAGAACTGGCCACTCCATCCACAAATGGTCACAGTATCAGTCGGTCCTGCCTCAAAGAACTCTTTGTCAAATGCCTTGTCCAGGGGGTAGGACTGGGCATCAGGGTGTACTCTACAGACTGCCCGTTGCCCTGATTTCTTTCCTCTTCCCCATTCAGAGTCTGGATCAGGCTCTTCCAAGCTTCAGGGACCAGCAGAACATTCCCGCTGCTGACCAGTGGCACATGTCTCCAACTGACTGCATCTTGCCCTAAGAAATGCAAGTTGAGACAAGCCAAGTCTGCATGTCAAAAACAGCCTCCCCAGCTGCAAGCCCTGAAGATGGGTAAGCCTGGAGGTCTCTCCCACAGGTACAAGCAGAGGAAAGTGCCAAGATCCTGTAGGAAGAATGTAGTGGGTACTCCAGCCCCCCCCCCACCACCTTGGCTTACCACCACCAAGGGCCTGGCAGGGGGCAGAGGTTGTGGAGTTGTCCCTGGTTTCGGATTTGCCCCCACAGGGCTCAAGCTGAGCCAAACAGCTGCAGCACAAACACTGGCAGTGAAGCCTTCCAATCGCGAGCCCTAGCAAAGCACGCGGGACTCCCTTGGGGGGTCTCTGACTGCACTAGGAGCTACTACAATTACCAAATCCACACACCAGGAAACTTGTGAATGGGCCAGCTAACAAGTTTCAGCTAACAGGGATTTCTATTGAAGCACAGAGTTTTAAAGGAACCAAGATCTCAGAAGTTTTCTTTTCCATCTCATACTCATGCAGTCAAAAACTATTGAGGGCTTATGCATGAGACAATGGGCTAGGCATCACCTAAAAAGCTGGACCAATAGCCTGTTCCTCCCAATCCCCCTGTCATCTTGCCAGCCCCTTCTGAACTCATCTGCAAGACTTTCACGGATCCCTGTTCAATGACGAGGACTGTGATGAGCTGGACAGCTGAGCAATTCAGTAGCATGCCTCATCTCCAAAGCACTTTATGAACATGAAATTAATCCACATGACACCCATGAGACATCACAGACATCATCACTCTACAGGGGAGTGGGCACAAGGAAGGTACCAGAACTGTCCCAGGAAACCGATCATACCTCAGACAAAGAACAGCACAAGTCTTCCCCAAGGGTGAGGCAGAATTTTCTCACCATTCTCCCATCCTCTATCCCCCAACAACATCTTCTAGCTAATTCTACACAAATTTCTTCCTTCCCCAAAGAACAACAGCAACAACAATCACAACAACAACAAATTAATTTTCTCTGAGTAGATGACTTAATTCTTCTGCCAGCTCTACCTCTGAGAATCTGGAAGCCATGACAATTAAGGGCTGGTGTTGACAAAAGGGAATAAATTACTGGGCTATTCAGAGAACAAAAAAGCATCCATCAGCAGGTGTTCACTAGCACATCAGGGGCAGTCTGATGTGGCCCGGGTAACTGAGATGCTCTGATCAAACTTACACAATCTGTCAGACCAGTGGCTTGGTCCTTGGTGCAGCTAATGTAGGACTAAGATGAAAAAACAGGCGGGCTCACGATCATCTGTAGAGAGGTTTGTATTCCCACAGCCCCAAATACATTCCGGACATTGGGTCTACAAAGGGCATTAAAATATCACAAGAGACCGAAATATCCCTTGGAGATACAGCTTGGGGTAAGAGAAGTTAGCTCTAAAAGACTCCAGTAACAACAGATGGTCATATTCTGCCTTCTGTGAGGCCTAAGTAACGACAGGCTTTTGCTTGGCTCAAGAGGGTAGGTATGTTTGGGATCAGAACTGAATTGTTTGGGATAAAAAAAAAAAATGCTGAAATGGCAAAGGAAAAGACTTTATTTATTTATTTCTTGAGTTGGAGTCTCACTCTGTCACCCAGACTGGAGTGCAGTGGTCACTTCCGGCCACTGCAGCCTCGACTTGCTGGGCTCCAGCGATCCTTCCGCCTCAGTCTTCCAAGTAGCCAGAACTACAGGTGCGCACTACCACGCCCGGCTAATTTTTTTGATTTATTGTAGAGATGAGGTCTCACCAAGTTGCCCAGATGGGTCTTAACTCAGGCTCAGGCAATTCACTCACCTCGGTCTCCCAAAGCGCAGGATTACAGGCTGAGCCACTGAGCCTGGCCAAAGGAAGAGACTTTAAATGTACCCCTCAGCCTCTCTTCTAAATAAATTCTGGACACATATTTAAAGATTTTTCCAGATTACTGGCCTTCTTGGGGCATACATATGACTTAATCCAGATTAGTCTGGAGAATCTCAGGGACAGAGAAAGTTTCAGTCTACCCCCCACGTTTGGGTTACCCCACAGAATTTAATTTAATCCAACCTAATCCCATAATATAGGGGGAAAAAGACACACACATGACAAAGAGAAGGTGAAAAGTGTTTCACAGGAAGGGTGATGAAAGACATAGAGGAGTTAAGGTGAAGAAAACAGTTCCACTGAGAGAACACCAGCCCCAGGGAAAGAATCTAGGCAAGGTACTATGGAGAAAAACTGACATTATTACATTCATGCTGGAAAATCAGTGGTCCAAAGACAGGAACCGGAGATGGCCGGAACCCTCATCTGTCACTCCAGTTTGCCGGGGACAAAGGACTTTGCTCCAGTCAATCCTAAATCACCCTGGAGGCTGGACCCAACCCATGTCCTTGAGTCAGACAAATCACCACCACCCCAGCCCTGTAGACCTCTACCATAGAAAAGAGAGGGGATTTGCTACCCATCCCTTACCAAATGACCATCGACTCGTGATGGAAGAGGGCACACTCCTCCTGGCACAGATGCTGAAACCAGAAAGAATAAGCTGACAACTCCAAAGACAAGAAGTGTGTGAGGGGAGGGGCTGGCTGGCAGGCTGGAACCTCAGGAGTAGAGAACCACTGGCCTCGGTGGGCTCAGACAGAGGTGCAGCCCTCCTGTCTGGGCTCCAGGCCCAGCCCCCAGGTTCAACAAGAGGCACAGGTTCAGGCTAGGGTCAGTCACTAAAGCCACTTACCCTGCTGGATCATTTCAGAGAGAACTCTGAAGACCAAAGAGACAGATGTTCCCCATTCCATGACGTATCAAGGCCTAGATAAGCTCAGACATATCCAAGTGACACAGAGCCCTCCTCACTGTTCTGGAGTACAATCTGAATTCCAGCTCTGTCAATGGTCAGTTAGGTGACCTTGGGTAGATGATTTGTGATGGCTGAGCCTCTCTTTCCTAATTCATAAGAGTTGCAAAGTTGTGAGGTTTGGAGAGAATGGATACAAAGTGCCTACCACAGTGCCTGGCATACAGTAGGTACTCAAGAGATGCTATTAACACTGTCACCAGGAGGAACCCCTAGCACTGAGTCACTTTAAGAAGTCACACTGACTGCTCTGTGCCCTGGGTACACTTCCTTTACAATTCCTGATGGATCTGGCATTTGTGGGGACTTGCCACCCCAGGATTGTGAGCCTTGTAAGCAAATAGCTTTCCCAGAGGCAGATGAACTTCCTCTGGGAGCCACAAAATCATGCTGCCAGGCAAATGACAGCCCGGGTATTTGTTTTAATTTTGGCTCTTGTCAAGAGGAAACTTGATGGCTAACAGCCCAAACATAACTGCACAGCACCTCCCTAGGAAGCCTCATGCTATGGCTCTCAAATAAGCTGTTTCAAGCAGGGACACCTCACACTGCTGCCAAGTCAGTGCCCCCCTCCTATCCCACCACCCAGTCTGCCCCAGGAGCCCAGAGGTCACGGTCACAGCAGTAGGGTAACCAGCTTGAATGCCAGCCTGCCTAAAGTCAGGGCTGGTTGACAGTACCCCCTAAGAGGCCCTTGGCCTAATTCCCTTTTCCCAAATTCCTTTGGTCAGGAATTTTCAAGGCAGCCTGAGGCAATTTTGCTTCTCTGCTCCAGGCTTTGAGGGGTAGGGGGAGACTTGGAAATGATCTGGTCCGGAGTCTTCTTCAGCAACAGAGAAGGCCAGAGATAAGTTTCCATAGGATTCCATGCTTCAGGAAATAGGGAAACAAGCACTGGTTTTGCAAAGAGCTAGAAATATTCAGGAACATCAGTAGCATGTGAATATGAGACACTGCTGTGACTGTTACTTACAAGAGCACAGTTAAGAGAAGGTCACTAAACCTTCCTTTGGGTCAGGAGCTGATCCACATCAGGGCTCTGAACAGATGTGTGCCCCATTCATGCAGACACACGTGCACACACACGACACACAGCCGTGGGCCCTGACCTTCACCCAACGATGCTGGCCTCTGCAGGGGAAGGAGCAGATGGAGTGGCTGCTCTTGGCACAGGACCCACGCCCAGGGGATCCGGCTCTGCCCCTTTGATGTTGAAAAACCAAAGCAGAATGAACCATCACAAGGAGAGTTCCTGGGGGAAGGAGAGGAAGGAAAGTAGGATGGAGGGGGGAGGAGGAGAGAGAAGAAGATAAGGGGAATAACCAGGACCCAAGGGGATGCAAGAGTCAGAGGCTGGATGCTGGGTAATGCAGAGTGCCAGGGCAAGACCTTGGAGCTCAAGGCATCATGCTTCCCCCCCCATATGACAATTATCAAAAAACTCCAGACATGCTGACCCTTAAAAATGCCTTTGTCCCATGGCACCCAGTGTCTAGGACCAGAACCTGGCTCTGTCTGCCTCCCCAACTCCTGCCTGGGAGATGTTCCAAGCGAGAGAGGGAGGGTCCCTGAAGGAAGAAACCCACTCACTGCCTTCCTCGAGGCCACTAGGACCCTCTTCTTCCATCACTGGAAGCTTCTGGGGAAGGTGTCTCAAGGGAAGAGTGAGAAGGGGCAGTGCTGTCTTAGTCACTCAAGTGAGGCAGGGTGAGGGGTGGGGAGTAGGGGCGGCTCCCAGTTTGGCCCAAGCCCCCAGGATGTACCCGTGATCCGTTACACATCCCCCCGCGGCTGTGCCAGAGCAGCAATCACATGATCACCGCAGATTTGGGAGCGAGGGGGTGGAGAACCCGAGAAGGTCTGGTTTTTTTTTTCTTTTTGGGGGGGTGGTGGTGGTGATGAGGCTGGCAAGGAAGATTGCTGAGCTTGGGGTTTTCATCTCCTGCATCCAAACGGCCCCCTCGGAGATCTGCACCCACAGTCTCCCTTCCTAACCGATCCCGCCCCCCCACCGCGAACGCCACAACGGTCTCAGGATGTCTCTGAGGTGGCAAACCCGGGTGCTAATGACTTTTCACAAAATGGCCTTTCTGCCTCAGCCTGGACAGAGAAGCCACCAGTCGGGGAGCCCAGCAGGCACCCTAAAAGGGCTCTCCCCTCTCCCAAAGGGAGCGCTGGATTACACAACAGGTGGGAGGGGGGGTGACAGCTCTCTTGGCCCCGTC
>NW_007246181.1:715025-716517 GCF_000164805.1 Carlito syrichta
AGCGGCGCTGGCCCCGCGGACGCCCAGACGAGAGAGGCTTCAGCCGTGCGCGAGGAGTGGTCCCGCGGGGATCTCTGAGCGGCGGCGCAGACCCAGGCTCCCCTCCTTCCTTCGCTGGCCTCAGCAGAATTCTGGCAATCGCAGACTAGGTGCCGCGGGGAGACCTATGGGCCCGCAGGGGTGACATCACCTGCCACCCCAGGATCTCTAAGCGCAGTTTCGGGTGCCGGTGCGGCTGCCAGGCCCCTCCCCTAGACAAGCCAGGGAGGCGGCGCTGACGGGGTTAACGTCCTGCGCGCCGCGGGAAGGCTCGGTCGTCCTGGGACTCTTGCCTTCCAAATCGTAACAGTGCCTCATCTATTTAAACATCCTTGACCTTAAGAGCGCGGCAGTTCCCCCCCTACACTCCAGGGGGCGGCGGCTGGAGAAAGGCGGGAAGGCCGAGGTCAGCGAGGGGCTGCGGAGGAAGGACAAGCTCTCTCATATGCCCCTTTTGGGCGGGAGGGCAAACTGGGGTACAGGAGAAGCTCCAGGGTCTCCACTGGTTCCCCTCCAGAACCCCCTTGGGCATCCCCAGACACAGCCCTGAAGGCCCATCATGTTTGCATAATCACATACAAGTTGACGGAAGTCTGGGGTCAAGATGTTTCAGAGAACAGAACGTTTAGAAACAAAGTTCCTTCTAACAAAGACTCTCCCTTCCCCAAGGGCAGTGAAGAGGTTTGGGGGGCTCTTATGCCTGTTCCCTGTGTGCTAGTTCTATGGGACCCGTGACAACTTTCCCAATAGGTCCTGCAGACCACCTTGCTTGGGCCAAGGGACTCTAGGGAAGGGGGGGTGGGGAGAGGGAAGGGGAGTCAGGCCAGGGTGATCCAGGGCTGCTGGGGCTAAAGCCCCTTCCTGAACCCACGGGAAGGGAGGCAGTGGGGTCCACCAGGGGAGTCCTGCACAATGGAGTGGTCCCTACTCCATCCCCAGGCAGCTTAAGGGCAAAACCTTCATGGGACCCAGCTCTACAGAGGTCTTCAAGGAAGATTAAGCTTGCTCTGGCCTTTTCAGCGGGCAGAACATTTGGGTGGCTGGGTGGGGGGGCCTTTTTTTTTTTTTTTTTGTCCCCTCCCCGCCCCTGGGGGATCCTTCTTAAGGGGAGAAGCAGTCCCTCACCCATGATGCTGAGAGGAAGCCTGTGCCCAGCCCCTTAAGCTGCTTGGGCAAAGGCCTCTGCAGCCGCCCAAGGGGAGATGGTGGCCACCAGTTCATCGTTGGCCCAGGAGAGGATGCTCTGGGGGTGAGGAAGCCTCTACAGGTGGCTGCAGCAGATGTTTTCCAACATGAGCCCCTCCCTGCATCCACTCGCCTCTCCCACTCCAGCCCTCCTGGCTCAGGCGCTGGCTCTGTCTCTTGCTGCCCGTCTCTGCTCAGCTGTCACCCTCCCACCATCCCTGACTCTCATACAAGATTGGGAGGGCCAAGCAGGCACCTGGAGCTTGGG
>NW_007246181.1:716537-721237 GCF_000164805.1 Carlito syrichta
GGGGGGGGGGGGGGAGGCTGGGGTAGGCGTGCATCTCCAATGAGATGCTCCAGAAATAGAGTTCCAGTATGGGAGAGGGAACAAGTAGGCTCAGAGGAACCAGACGGAGGATGGTGGGGCTGGAGAGCAGCGAGGGGCCAAGGCTTCTCTTCTTCCCACATGGAACTCTGAAGGCACAAAACCCAGGAGAGGGTGGACAGGAGAGTGAGCTGCAGCCAGCAGCAGCCACCAGTCCAGGAAGGCAGCAGCACTCTCTCCTCCCTAATAACAACAACCAAGAGAGCCTGGGCCCTCTCCCCACACTGCAGGGATTTTCCTGATGGCCACATCCGGTACTGACTGTGAGGAGGCCATGGATGTATGTTTCTGTGTGAGTCACATACATTTGCATACATTTTACATTTTTATCTACAAAGGCTTGAACAAGCTATTTTCGGGCCTCTTTCAAGCGAAAATGTTGCAGCCGCTCTCCTTAGTGTTGCCATAGTTTGCTTCTTTCCTGCATTCTGTCCAATCCTGCCTGGACCTTCCACTCTACAACACAATATAAGGCAGAGGGAGAGATGAATCTTGGAGGAACATTTCTAATAACTAACATTGAATGCCTACTGGGCATCTGGCTGGGATCTTAGCGCTTTGTTCATAAGCATTATCTCACTATGAACATCACTGTGATCTTGGTTTTCTCCATTTTCCAGATGAGAAAACTAAGGCACTGAGAAGCTAGTTAATCCACCCAGACAATAAGTGGGGGGCTGGGACTTGAACCCTGGCAGTCTGTTAGTACTCTTAAATGCCAGCCATGCTGCCTCCACTGCCAGCTGACTGGTGAGTGCCGGGTGTCGGAGGTCCCTGTAAATCTTTGATGGTCCATAGGTTGGAGACCACCTTCTAGAAAACTCTGCCAGCCCTCTTCCATCTCCAGATGTCTGTCTCAGACATATATGTCTTGAGAAAGGGCAGTTACATCAAGATTCCTTTGATGCCTTTATTGGATGAGTCTCCGGTAGATGTTAACACCACATGGCCTGATTCCAACCTTGGCCTCAGAGACCAGTGTGCCTTTGAGCACCATGGTGAGCTGGGACTGAAACAGAAGCCTCCAGCTCCCTGGCACTGAGGGCAGGAAAATATGGGGAGACCCAACACCATACCCTGGGAGGGAAGGAGTTAAAAAGTCATTGTCATCTGTACTTCCCCAAAGGCGATGCTACCCTCAAGTGCTATCCCTAGCCATCAACCCCAATCTGTCAGAGCAGCAGGGAGGTGTTCTTGTAGACAGACCTTCCCGATTCAGCTGTGTAGACAGGAACCAGCCTGTGTTCTCCAAGGCACTGAGTCCTCATCCATCACATTACCTCCTCCAGGCCCCCCCAACCATGGCCAACACTTTTCACCTTCCGCAGCCCTTCCTCCAGCCTGTGCACTAAGCCCGTCTTCAGCTCCCCTCCCCACAAGGTGACCTGCCTGCTCCTGCCTCATCACTGCATTTAAAGACGGGGTACACTTTCAGGAGTGCTGGATTTGGAGGTGAGTGGGGAGGAGATGTATCCCATTCTGAAAGGCAGTGGTCCTGCCCCTCATTCCCAAGAGTGTGCTACTCACTGCCTCTCCAACAACCAATTCTTGCTTCTCCCAACCATTTGACCTGGATGGAAAAGGGTGACTGTGCTTAGAACCAAGTCTGGGTAGCTCCACGTTTCTTCCCTTCTCGCATTAGCAGCTCAGCTCCACCACTCACGACACAAAGGCCCCAGGAGTCCCTGCTTCCTTGATCATCCAGAGGTCACCACTGGTGAAGAGGATGTGTCTCCATGCAGGGGCCAGGCAGGGAACACCAGTGTGTGCAGAGGCTGACTGCAGGTGGTAAGGGGGAGGGGCCCTCCACATTCAAATGAAAACACAAAAACAGACCGTGCTGACCAAAAAACCAAGAGCTTGCACCCTCCCTGGGAGGTGCTCCCTCAGCTCTTTTAAAACTGGGGCTGCATTTTTTCACTGGGGCATACCCAGCGCTCAGCTCAGCGGATGAATGAGGCTCAAGTAGACCTCCACAGCAGCTCTAACCTCCCGGTGCCCCCGGGATCGGCTTTGTACCGAAAGCCCACCAGACTGACATTCAATAATGCAAGTTGAATAAGTAAGACTAATGAAGCTAAGATTTATTGAGTGCTTCTTAAATGCCAAGCCCTGCTCTGTGTACTTTACATAGGTCAATTCACCTAATCCTCACAATAAGCCAATTTACTATTATCTCCATTTCACAGAAGAAGAAACAGAGGTGCAGAAGGGCTAAGCCACAGCTAGCTGGCAGATGGTGACACTTGGAAATGAACCAAGTCTGAATCCAGAGGTCACGTGTATGTGATCTCTCTATTGGGCCGCAATGAGTGAGTAAATGGATAAACAGAACAAAGTGAAACTCGGGGAGGGAGCAATTGGAGCCACACAAGGGATGCAAGGCAGTGTTGTTTCAGTACCCTCCAGGGCCACCCATGATTAAGCCAAAAGAGAACTGGTTCCCGAAGAAAACCACATCTACTACAACAGGGCAGATGACCCTGGAGACAAGCTGAACACATGCCAGCGACAGTCTCATGAATGCCAGTCCCCACAACCCCCACGGCTTCTATGCCTCGGGCCCGTCTCGAGCCTTTCCAGTCTCAGTTTCCACATCTGTGGAAGGAAGGCACCCAAGTGGCCCAGGTAGATGACCTCCACGCCTCCTATCAGCCCTTGCAGACTATAAACTTTGCGTCCCAGCAGATCCTGGAGAGGCCTGTTTTCAACTCCTTGCTTCATTCCTCTTTCCTTGGTACACGAAAGCGGACTCTGCTATTCTAAGATTCACTCTCAGCCCTTGAGTCCATGGAAAGAAAAAAATCCCCCAGGCTGCTAAGGGAGTCACCACTAAGGGAGAAGTCTTCGCCTAAAAGCCTAGCCAGTGGCCTCTCCCTACCTGTTTCTTCCCAGCTTCCTGGCTTTTCTAGAGGACAGTGAGAACTTCAGGCAACAGAAGTGAACTTGAAGCCCTCCCCAATTATTCATTTCTCTACCAAAGTTTTGTGTCAGCTTGAGTCATGGGAAAGATCTGCATCCCTGGCAAGATGTAGACTGATCCCCCAGAGAACCGCATTCACCCCCTCATTGCCTCCCTCAGCATCACTGCCAGGAGAAAGCATGATGACATCCAGATCCTTGTAGGTGGGACACTCCCTGTACACACCCACACATTTCCCAGCGGCTGTGTTGAATCCCCTCTCCACAGCCAGGGGCCACAGCAAGTCCAGTGTCCTGGGCAGAGCAGCTGGCTTAGGTTATACCAACCAAGCTGCAATTTTAGGAAGGTCTCTTGCCAAGCCCCAGTTAAAGCAGCACTCACCTGACATTGCTTGGATGGCACTGCCCAAGGGTTAACATGAGAGTTTTCCCAAAGAATCGATCAGAGGGCTTGACAGCAGGGTCTGGAGTCCCTTCCTTATTTACTTACCACAGAGTCCCCATCAGCATTTGGAAAGATGCCAGCCGAAGAAGAGACAAAAGGATTCTTCAAGTCCCCAAAACCCAGAGACCAAGTTGAAAGCTGCCAATCTCATCAGGTCCAAGAGAAGCAGGGGCATGTCCAGCTGGGGTCGGAGCTCACGGATTGGCCCTCTGCCCTTCTGTGGCCACCATTACCCTGAAGCTGGCTGTGCTTCTTGCTTTTTCAGCCAGAGTTCGGCAGATGCGTCCTGGTCCTGTGCTGCTTTGCCAGGAACCCTGACGCCACCCACCAGGCTGGCCCTGTCCCTGACAGGCCCAGGAGTGGCCACAGGGGCTGATGGCAGGCTTTCAAGGAGACCAGCTCCAAGAGGTGGCAGCTCAACATTCAGGAAGGCAAGGACAAAAGATCCTCGGAGCCTAGCCAGTGGTGCTTGCCTCAGTGGCGACTCGCTTTGGGGTTGTCGGTCAAGTACGCTGCGGGTGTGTGGCTGTGTCTCTTTAAGGACCAGACCTCTTTAAGGCAAGTTCCCTCTGCAGTCAACTCCTGATGCCACGGGTCCTGCGGCAGAGTAGGGGGCTCCCGAGCGCCATCTGGTGGCCCAACAGAGCAGCACCACAGCCACCCAGAGATGTTCAGCCAAGTGGCCTGAAGTGTCTGGACTAAAATCTCAGCTTCCCCACCAGATTCAGCACAGGTGTGCAGGTTACTACTGTGAACCACGAGGCCAGGGAAGCCAAGAGGAACTCCATTTGATCAGGAAACAGCAGGAGCCCTCAAGAATGATGTGAGGAGAATGACTATTCCACTGGACAAAACCTTCACTAAGATATTCTCAAGTGGGGGTATTTTCCACCCAGGTGCCCCGGCTTGACCCTGCAGTCCCAGCTACTCAGGAGGCTGAAGTGGGAGTATGGCCTGAATCTAGACGCTCAAGGCTGCTGTGAGCTATAACCACACCACTGCACTCCAGCCTGGGTGACAGAGTGAGGCCCTGTTGCTTAAAAACAACAAAAAGATATTCTCAAATGGGGGGATTTCCCCAGTCTTCCTACTTGCCAGCTGCAGAGACTTGAAGCACAGCTATACATACCTTGTTCCCTTAATCACGGAAACAGTGGTTCTCAATGAGGGGAGGGGTAGTTGGTACTGCCCCACCAGCAGGGATTTTTAAATGTGTAGGAGCACTTACAGTGGTCACAATGACTGGGGGGGGGGG
>NW_007246181.1:721273-736378 GCF_000164805.1 Carlito syrichta
GGGGGGGGGGGGGGCTACTGGCATTCAACGGGCAGAAGCCAGAGCTGTTAGAATGTCCTACGACCTGCAGGACTGTCCTAAAGAATGTGTATTCGAGACACCAGCAGCACTGAGAGCACTATCTGGCTAGGGAGAACTGAAGATGGCTGCATGGCAACCCCATGCCCCCACCCTCATCTTCCTTCCCCCAGCATGCTGCCTCGGGTGTCTTCCCTAACTAAATCTCACCTTTATAAACATTGGGGTCGAGAAGAGGGGGTGGTCTGTCTCAGGCCAGCTTCACAAGCAATGCCAAGTGCTTCTGGATGTCCCTCCCCAGAGGCCAGCACACACACCTGCAGCCAGCCTGCACTAGCTCATCATGGCCCTTGGAAGGGAGAGGCAGACAGGCTGGCAGGCTAACTCAAACCCCTAGGAGTCAGCACTTGGTCTCTGAGAAGAAATCACTCAGGACCAACTGTGCCACTCCACACCCACAATGCACCACCCCTGCCTTCCTTCCCGCCGGGATGACTCAACCTAGCCCTGTTCTCTGTGCCTGTACTGCTCCAGGACATGCATCTTTTACATAAGGCACTTTCCCGTTCTGATCATGAAACCCTGTGACTCCCAATTTCCTCTTCCCTGAGCTCTTGACACTTTGTCCTGAGCTGGTCAGCCTAGTCTCATGAACACAGTCGGATCTCAGGAGCTGACATGAGAAATCAACATACGGGACGTGTGTTCTAATGAAGGGTGAGTGGAAAAAGACAAGACTCCAGCCACAGTGGTCATGTTTGAGCTGGGTTTATTGGTTTGAGCAGTCCCAGGCTCACGAAGCTGACATCACAGATACAAAGATCAATTAGAGGAAAACATTTCCCAGTGTCCCACAGCAAGTAGAGAGCACTCTTAAGCAAATGGGGCATGTCACTCCTCTCTAAGATCCGCCTATGGCTTCTCACTGCCATCAGGATAAAGATTTATGTCCTTTTGGTGGCCTCCAGGGTCCTGTGACCTGGACTGTGTACCCCTTTCAGTTTCATCTGGCACGTTCTCCTTGCTCTCTCCTGCTTTGTCCTGCCTCACAACTCCTGCCCAGATTGATATCGCTGGCTAAAATGTCCTACCTCCACTCTGCCTGGGTAACTCCTACTCACCCCTTCAGTCTTAAATATCACCTCTTTGGCCAGGTGCAGTAGCTCATGCCTGTAATCCCAGCACTTTGGGGGCCAGGGCAGGATTACTTGAGCCCAGGAGTTTGAGAACAGCCTGGGCAACATAGTGAGACCTCTCCTCTACAAAAAATTTAAAAAGTAGCCAGATGTGGTGGCATGAGCCTGTAGTCCCAGCTGCTTGGGAGGCTGATGCAGGATGATGGATTGAGCCAGGGAGTTCAAGGCTGTGGTAAGCAGTGATCATGCCACTGCACTCCTGCCTGGGTGACAGAATGAGATTGACTCATAAAAAAATTACACACACACACACACACACACACACACACACACACACACACACACACCCCTCTTCTAGGGAGCTTTCCCTAACCACCAGACCAGGGAGCCCTGCTCTCTCCTTCCAAATAATCAGTGCTGTTATAAATCATTCAATGCCTATCTCTTCTGCTAGACAGAAAGTTCTCCATATCTCTCATTTAGCACCTTGAGCAAATAATGGTTTATCTATTTAGAGTCGTAGTCTCCCTCTGTCACCCAGGGTGGAGTGTAGTGGCACGCTTACTGCCACTGCAGCCTCGACATGCTAGGCTCAGGCAATCCTTCTGCTTCAGCCTTCCAAGTAGCTGGAACCACAGGTGCACACCACCACACCCAGCTAATTTTTTGATTTATTGTAGAGACAAGGTCTCACCAAGTTGTCCACGCTGGTCTCGAACCCCTGGGCTCAGGCAATCCTCTTGCCTCCACCTTCCAAGGTTCTGGGATTATGGGCGTGAGCCACAAATAGAGGTTTCGACAAATGAATGAATACATGTAAATAAATAAATGAATGACCGAGTATGTTTCTGTTCATAAAGATCCTGGTATGAGGCAGCACACATGTTTCAGCCCACCCAGCTCCACCAACTGAAAAACTGTATAGGTTAGTTAAAATGTCATGTCGAGAATGGCCACACTCTCTGGAAAGACACACAAAAAGAAAAATAGGACCCTAGAATTGGATTGAGGGTGGGAGAATTGCTGCTCCAATTAATTCTCTAACTGTTCACAAAAAACCCAGCTGAAAACTCCCCAGTGCACAGGGCTCCCTTGCTAAGCAGTCAGGATTCAACGCTGCACTCCTTTTCATCCAATAAGACTCCAACAGGGAAATGGAACAGAAACCCAGAAATGGTTCAGCCCACTAAGGAACTTCAGTCTCAATTATCAGAGGCCTGTCCCAAATTTGCAATGAAACTTGTTTTCTGAACTCTGGCTCTCCTCTGGAAAAAAGCAGTCTCTGGGCACGTGCCTGTCCTGTCTCCTCTTGCTGTCTGCTAAGACTCTGAGAAAGAAGATGCTAGTTGCTGCCAGTGATGCGGAACTCCTCCACCCCAGTGTCTTGCAGGCTGAAGCTGTAATTCACCGGCTCCCAGAGATGACTTTGATGCACCTCCAACCAGATAGACAGGAAATCTTGTTTTCAGTTCAGTGATGGGAGGAGGAGAATGGAAACTGATTCTGGGTCCTCGCCCCCTCCCAAGGGGTTAGCTTGACAGAGTCTGCAGGCAGCCTGACAGACCAGGGCTCGGGAAGACCTACTGCTGTGGATTGCACTGAGCCGTGGTGAACACCAGGCAGGCCTGAGAGCCTTGGGGAGCACAGTGCCAGACTCACCTGGTCTCCTGGGGGCCTGCAGAAAGGGAAGAAGGTTCCTTTTTAGTTTCCCTTTATCCAAACACAAGACCCAGTTTTCAGTCAAGATTGGTTTGTTGGGCCTTAATAATCACCCTAGGCCACTAGCATTAGTAATTCACACAGTCAGTTCTCTAAGTTTCCTGTCAGCTTCTCACCTGGTGCCTGGAAAGGATGCTCTGGCATTTTTATTACCCCCAGGGTTCTTCTCTCCCTTGAAATAAAGGAACCTGGTAAGGGGACCTGACACCTTGAAGTAGGGGGTGTCAGTGAAGGGGAGAGGAATAATAGCAAAGAGTGGCCGGGCTCAGTGGCTCAGCGTGTAATCCCACGCTTTGGGAGGCTGAGGTGAGTGGATTACCTGAGCCCACGGGTTCGAGACCCGCCTGGGCATCTTGGCAAGACCTCATCTCTACGATAAATCAAAAATTAGCCAGGCGTGGTAGCGTGTGCCTGTAGTTCCAGCTACTTGGAAGGCTGAGGCGGAAGGATCGCCAGAGCACAGCAGATCGAGGCTGCAGTAGCCAGGGGCAGTCACTGCACTCCAGTCTGGGTGACAGAGATAGAGACTCCAACTCAAAAAAATAGCAAAGAGAAGGCAATAAGAATTTATATTGTATGGCCAGTGTAGTGGCTCACACCTGTAATCCCAGCACTTTAGGAGGCCGAGATAGGAGAATTGCTTGAGCCCAGGAGTTTGGGACCACCCTGGGTAACACAGCAAGACTTTGCCTCTACCAAAAAATAAAAGAACTTAGCCAGGCTCGGTGGCTCAGCCTGTAATTCCGCGCCTTTGGGAGGCTGAGGTGAGTGGATTGCCTGAGCCCGTGGGTTCGAGACGCGCCTGGGCAGGCGAGACCTCATCTCTACAATAAATCAAAAAAAATCAGCCGGGTGTGGTAGTGCGCGCCTGTAATTCCAGCTACTCAGAAGGCTGAGGCAGAAGGATCGCTGGAGCCAGCAGGTCGAGGCTGCGGTGGCCGGGAGCGGCCACTGCACTCCAGTCTGGGAGACAGAGTGAGACTCCAACTCAAATAAATAAATAAATAAAAGAACTTATATTGTGCTTACTGTGCCAGGGCTGATCTAAGGACTTTGCATGTGTTAAATCATTTAATTATCACAGTAACCCACAACTGCTCCAGGAGCTGTGTTTTAGCCCCTCAACACTCTGCTGCCTCTCTCCAGCAAAAGGGAAAGAGCACTAAATAGAGTACACCCTGAATCCAGATCCTGGCTCTGCCACTAACTGGCTATGTGACCTTGGAGAACTCCCTTTCCCTCTCTGGACCCTGGTTTCCTCACCTTGACATGAAGGGATGTAAGTCCTCCTGTCTATGATTCTGTGAGAGATAGATGACCAAGAAGTAGCTGATAAGGGAGGGGAAGAAACTTTCCTCTTTCCCACCCCTAGGTTCCCAGGTTCCCACATTCCAGGAAGTTTGATAAGTTTTGAGTGCTGAAAAAGTGATTCATTAGCTCACTGAATATTCCCTGAGCCCTGCTACATGAGACAGGGTTCCTTTGTCCAGGTTGCTTGTGATAATGGACTTCAGATGCACCCAGAAATCACAAAAAGGCAAGGCAGTGCCTAGTGGGTCCAGTAAGTGGTCTGGACAGTAAGTTATGGAGGGGGTGGGAATGGTCACCACTTCTGAGTTGACGACTAAATAAATGCTTCTAGAAGGAAGTAGCGTTTGAATCGGGGCCCGGAGAGACAACTCATATTTCATGGGTAAAAATAGGGAGGTGGGGAGGGAGGGCATTCTGGGGCAAAAGAATAGCATAAGTAGTTGCACAGAGGCAAAAGTGATGGTGGAGGAAAGAACTAGAATGGATGAGTAATGAAGAAGTTTCTTTGGGAACTGGGGGAGAGTATAAAAACTGTTGCTAACTGTTGCTACAGGCTCGGTGACTCAGCCTGTAATCCCGTGCTTTGAGAGGCTGAGGTGAGTAGATTTGCCTGAGCCCACTGGTTCGAGACCTGCCTGGGCAACTTGGCGAGACCTCATCTCCACAATGAATAAATAAAAAAATCAGCTGGGCGTGGTAGGGCACACCTGTAGTTCCAGCGACTTGAAAGGCTGAGGCAGAAGGATCGCCGGAACCCAGCGATCCAAAAAATGTTGCTAATCTAATGTGTGGCTTCAGCATGAATTCAGGGACACAACAGAATTTGAAGCTTTTCTTAGACCCATCTTTATGCAGAAGCCTTTCTGGAACATTCCCTTCCCTTCGATGCACACAAGGATTTAGGACTCCCCCCTCCTGTCCCTGGGAGTTTGCTGAAAGTCCTTCTGCCAATGTGTCCCTAGCATCACCAATAAATGTTCTAGCCACTGCATTAAGCACATTACTTTTACTTTTAGTAGACAGCTTCTTTATGTGGAAGACACAATCATCACCCCCACTTCATAGGAAAGGCTCATGGTCACACGTCTAGCAAGTGATGGAGCCAAGTTTATACTTCAGTCTGGTTAGGTCCAGAGTGACTGTGCCTGGCCACCAGTTATGAAGCTTTAGACAGCATCCTAACCAGACGCCTCCCTTGACATTCACTCATGAGAAAGTCAGTTCCCGGCATGCCAGGCAACACTAATATGAATTTATCTGCATAGTTCTTGAAAAAAATATATGCATATACTCATATGTACATATATTATATATATATTTATTTGTTTGTTTATTTATTTATTTTAAATATACGAGGTCTCACTATGTTGACCAGACTGATTTCTAACTCCTAGAGCTCAAGGGATCTTCCTGCCTCAGCCTCTTATTTTATTTTTTTGAGTTGGAATCTCACTCTGTCGCCCAGACTGGAGTGCAGTGGCCGCTCCCGGCCACCGCAGCCTCGACCTGCTGGGCTCCGGCGATCCTTCCGCCTCAGCCTTTCCAGGAGCTGGAATTACAGGCATGCGCTACCACACCCGGCTGATTTTTTGATTTACTGTAGAGATGAGGTCTCGCTGCCCAGGCGGGTCTCGAACTCGCGGGCTCAGGCAATCCACTCACCTCAGCCTCCCAAAGGCGCGGGATTACAGGCTGAGCCACCGAGCCTGGCACTGCCTCAGCCTCTTAAAAGAGATGGGACTACAGGCATGTGCCACTGTACCCAGCAGCATAGGTCTTAAAGTTACTCTCAGCTGGGTGTGGTGGCTCACACCTGTAATCACACTCTGGGAGGCTGAGGTGGGAGAATCCCTTGGGATCAGGAGTGGAAAACCAGCCTGGGTGATATAGTGAGATTCTGTCTCTACAAAATTAATTAATTATCTGGGTGTGGTGGTGTGCACCTGTAGTCCTAGCTACTTGAGAGGCTGAAGTGGGAGGATCACTTAAGCCCAGGAGTTCAAGGTTACAATGAGTCATGATTGTGCCACTGTACCCCAGCCTGGGTAACAGAGCAAGACACTTGTCTCAAAACATAAAAAAGTTACTCTCCAGAAGAAATGGCAGGGCACAAAAGATACCAAGATGGATTTCCCTCTTCTGTATCCCCAACTGAAGTCTGATACACTCCTGGGTCTTTTGAAAACTCCTTCAGCATGAGGGCTGTACCTGGAGGGTCTCTGGTGGTAAGGGTATTTTCTAATGCTGCAGGGGTTAACAAGTCTCTAGGGCATCTCTCCCACAAAGGTAACCCCAGCTTTGCCTGACCCAGGCTCAGCAAGTAGTAAAAGGAACATTTTATATACATGTATCCCTTAGCTAACCTCTCAGGGGAACACAGGAAAAAACTAGGGTATCAGCTCTATATCCTATCTCACCCAGTTCCCTTCCCAAATTTTTGTGTCTTGGTTGTCCTGGGCTTAAAGAAGAATAACAACATAAGCAGAACTTTCTGGAAAATTATCTGTTCAGTGCTCTGAACAGGGCCAGAGGCCCTGAGAAGATAACACCACATGGTAAGGAATAAGAGATTCACTTTATTCTTATTATTTTTGAGTTGAAGTCTCACTCTGTCACCCAGGCTGGAGTGCAGTGGCACACTCATGGGCCACCACGGTCTCTACCTGCTAAGCTCAGGCAATCCTTTCACCTCAGCCTTCCAACAGCTGGAACCACAGGCATGTGCCACCACACCCAGCTAATTTTTTGATTTTGTATTGTAGAGATGAGGTCTCACCATGTTGCTCAGGCTGTTCTCAAACCCCTGAGTTTAGACAATCCTCTCGCCTCTGCCTCCCAAAGTGCTGGGATTACAGGCGTGGGCCACTGTGTCTGGCAAGATTCACTTTCTTTTTTTTTTTAGTTGGAGTCTCACTCTGTCACCCAGACTGGAATGTAGTGGCCGGGAGCACTGACCTGCTGGGCTCTGGTGATCCTTCCGCCTCAGCCTTCCAAGTAGCTGGAACTACAGGCGTGCGCTACCACGCCCGGCTAATTTTTTGATTTATTGTAGAGATGATATCTTGCCAAGATGTCCAGACGGGTCTCGAACCCGCGGGCTCAGGCAATCCACTCACCTCGACCTCCCAAAGCGTGGGATTACAGGCTGAGCCACTGAGCTCAGCCAAGATTCATTTTCTTAAGGAAGGAAACTGTACTTCTGAGAAACCTTCCACAAAAAACAAAAACAAAAACAAAGGTTCTGAGGGATTTAGGTTCCCCTGCAGTGCCACCTGGGCAGAAGCACTTTGCAGCTATAGGGCTGATCTAATTTCTGAGGCATCTCTTCACCAAGGCAACCCCCACTTACCCACCCAGGCTCAGCTGACTGTTATGAGAAGCACTTTAAGGAGGATCACTCCTATTTCAGAGCCACTAGGAAACAGGTCCTGATCTCCTGCTCTGGGATAGAGAAGGGATGGCTGGCAGTTCTGAGCTGCAGTGGCCTCAGTTTCAGGCTGAGTGATTTCAAACCTCTGCCCTTGCCTGCCCTTTCCAGGGTCAGCCCAATGCTCAATGTTTAGTCTGACAGGTCGAGGGCAGGAAGGCCCTGTCCCTCTGCCTCCTGACCACTTCAAAGCCTCAAGCCTTGGGGGCCTCCTCAGATCTTAGCCATGACTCTGATAAAACCTGACTCCTCATCCTAACCCCTTTCTCATGGCCCCAATTCTAGACAACTCATTGCCCAATCCCTGACATGACCCACTGGGTTATTTTCCAGGTTCCTATTTCTGTCTGACTGTGCAAGTTTCTTTCCCTCAAGAAGCCACAAGTTTGTCACATGAGAGTAACGACAGGCCACCAGCAGAGGGGGAAGGGGTGCTGGGAAGCCTCCTTTCCTGGATCCCAGGCTGGTCCCCGAGCCTCAGATAGTGGCTTCCCACTTCCTCTAGCCAACATTCCAGGGAGCTTTGCATCACCCTGGGGAGAGGACCAGCACAGGCCCAAATGAGATCGGGACTTGGTTTTCAGTTTCCCCAGAGAGCAATTCCTATGATGTCTCCTTTTAATACTTAGCTGGACCCAGGCCTCAGATCCCTTTATCTTGGGGCAAGACACCCTATCCTACCGATGGTCAGATCAAAGCCATGCTGCAGGGCTGCTGGGACAGGATCATGTGTTGCTGCACCTGGCTGGTCAGAGCTGTCATGCTAGGAGTTGGTTGCATGGGGCCTTTAGGGAGGGCTGAGTATTTTTTTTTTCTGGAGGCAAAGGGGTTGCTTTTGTAAAAGAGACCCTATTTGCCTCCTGCCATAACTAACCAGAGATGAGGAAGCTGCCACAGAGAAGCACCCTGGTCTCTAAGGCTCCTGATTCCCTGCTGCTATCTCTTGGTGGCCACCCATGAACTTGCACGCAAGCAGGCCACATTTCCTTCCAGGTCTATAAGGAACCTTGACTTCCTGCAAAGACGGCAAACCCCAGCACATGGGCACAACTACCCAAGGCAGAGCTGCTGCTGATTTTTAATGTGGCTTTACAGGACCAAAAAGGAAGTGGTTCTGTCTTGCCCAGGAGTACATGGCCTGAGACACCAACAGAAGCTGACTTCCCATCTGGCCTGCCTGATTCTTCTGGTTCCAAGTGCAAGGCACAGTCTCCTATCCAGACCCTCATTTCTCTGAGGGAACTGGGGAAGGTGGGAAATCTTTACTTAGGACTGATCAGGGCCACAGATGCCATGTTCTGGACAACAAAACCTCTCCTTTGCTCTGCAGGTGGCAGAGAAGGCTAGAGAAACAGATGAAATGTGCCAAGGTCCTGCTATGAAGAACACCCACGCTGTTGGCTCAGAAGCCTCACTGCAATTAGCACCCTGTCATTTGCTCATTTGTATGCATTTCATATGTCATCAAAAGGCCACATGGAAGGTGTGAAGTGTATAGGCTGTTGTGTTTTTTTAACTATACATTTATTCAGTTATTTTTTTCTGCTGTAAAAGTCGTAAAACAACAATAAAAATTTTTAAACAATCAAAGAGTAAAATATGACCGATACACACTCCACCCCAATTAGCATTTTTCAGCCCTCTTTTAAAATGCATACAATGGGCGCCTATACATAGTCATGTAGTCAGCTCTCCTCATTCCAGGGCCCCTGATTCAAACAACCATGAATGTAAAATATTTGGGGAAAATGGAACAATAGAAATAACCATACGATAATTAATAACAAATAAACAACACAGAATAACAACAACTTACATAGCATTTACATTGTATTAGGTACTATAAGTAATCTAGAGATGATTTAAAGCATATAGGAGAATGTGCAAAGGTTATATGCAAACACTATGCCATCATATAAGGGACTCAAGCATCCTCAGATTTTGGTATCTCTGAGTGGGGAGGGGGTAGTCCTGGAACCAATTCCCACACATTGGTGGTGACTGTAAATTGGAGTAGCCTCCATACTGTGCACAGGAATTTCTCAGCCTGATCCTTAGGCAGTCCAGCTTCATTTTCTCCCCTTGTCCTGTTATATAAACAAGACAAGTTCTTCTTAGATGAGCTTGGACCTCAGTTTACTTAGGGCCTCCTTGTCCATGAACACAAAGATGAGCCCCTGTGTGAAAACTCTAGTACAACATTCAAGTTTGTTCATGGTGTAAGATGTCTCCGGTTACTTGGGGGGAAAAGGAACATCACCTGGGTTGTCAGCACTGTCTAGGGATACCAGAGGTAAGGTATTATCTGTAGTGTCCTAAGAAGCTGAGAACCGTTCCTGACAGAGTGTCGGGGTTCTTTCCTCTGGGCTGGACTACAGCTTTGAGATTGGAAGTCTTGAGGTTGGCCAGGGATACCAGTCTGCCCCAGGGGCCGTATTAGTGACATCAGCCTTTCAGCAATGAAAGCTGAGGAGAATGAGGGGAGGAAGGTGCAGGAAGAATTGTAAATCAGAAGTTAGGTTTGGATTTACCACACAAACCTCAAAGTCTGACAGAAATCAAATGAGTATAGGTACACCTACTTATTCCCTTGGGACTACTGCAGGGGCTTTGATCCCCTGCATGCAGAAGCATCACTCACAGCTGTTCACATCAGCAACCACTTTGTGGGGCCAATGTCTGGGCTGTTGCTGTTCCAAATGCAAAGTGCAGTGGTTAAGGTCAGGATGTGGGTTCGAGACAGAATAGACTTGAATTCAAGACCTGATGTCGCTAAGTAGTTTAACCTCTCTGAGCTTCAGTTTTTTGCACTATAAAATGAAACAATGGTAACTGCTTTAACAGAGAAGGTTGACAGGACTAAATGAGATAAGGAATGAAAGACACCCAGCACAAGGCCTGCTCCATCCACCACAAGTGCTCAAGCAGTATTAACTATTATCACTGTGTTGGTTGAATTTTGCAAGAGCACATATAAAACGTATACACACACACACACACACCAGCTCTCTCCTGAGGGTCAAAAGACAAAAGATGAAACAGTATCCCAGAAAAGATTACAGCAAACTTAGTGAAGCAATATTGTACATTGTCACCAAAGCCAAACTGCACCCTTTGTCTTCTGTGGGTGTCTCATTGCTATTGCAGAGTCAGCTTAGCTCATTAGTGTTTATTTAAAAGACAGAGCAATCCTATCCCTTCGTGTGTTCCCTCCATACTTTGCTATTCAAGAACAGTTAGTATAAGAAAAAGAAGATCCACCTAGAAAAACATAATCCCTTCACCTTAAAGGGCTGTCATGTTTGAAAGAGGCAGAAACTTCTCGCTTGCTAAAGGTCCTTGAAAGAGTACAAAGACAATGAAAGAGGAAAATTTGACCATAGTATAAGCTTTCTTAACAGAGTTTTCTCCAGGGCACCAAGGTAGAGCCTCCTTCCTGAACAAAAGGGAAATTGAAGACTTTATGTGTCCAAGGGTGTTCAAAGAGAAAAGATATATGAGTAATTTTATGTTAAAATTGTAAATCTTGGCTTGAGTAAACACACAATCAAAATGTTGGACCAAGAATAAATTTTCTTAAAATCAGGAGTGTATATTCATTCTCAGATGTGCACACATATATCTATGCAATAAATTTAATACATGTCTAAGTATTATAGCTGAGACATGTTGCAATCCAGAAGAACCTCTTTATCATAACAGATTTGGCTATATTAGAGCCCCACAGCTCACATTCTAAAGAAAATCTCCAGTCTATGTCTAGAACTCATCTTAGACTTCAATGTGATCACTCATTCTAAATTGCAAATTGAAAGCGTGTCCCTGTTGCCTGTTTCATAAACTCTTCAGCAAGCAGTCCCCAAACACACATGTGCACACATACGATGAAGTCATGTTTAAGGGCACTGTCTCTGTGGACAAGAAAGCCCAAACTCCTAACCCTCTTCTGAAGGTCCCCAGCTATGTTTCCAGCTCCCACACCTCCCCTACATGTATAATGCTCTTTTCACGTTTCCACATATTAGCTCTTAGTAAATGTTGCATGAAATTTGATGATCCTGTTAGGGAAGGGAAGGTGATTCATAATCATCTGCTCCTAATCCGCAGACCCTGGATGAAACCCTAGGTTTAGGGTTTGGACACACTGCCTGCTGCAAACAGCTGGCTTGAAGACAAATGGCCCCCTCGTTCCAACAAGCGGGCCTCAGCTGCCTGCGAGGATGGTAAATTCTGCTCTCGCAGAAACCTACTAGCTTCTCCATTAGTCAGCGTGAGCAGCGGATCCCGCGGAGCCCCCCTGGGAAGGGGCTTCTGCCCAGGCGGGGCTCCCTCTCAGCTCTCGGGGGGCGGGGCCGCGTGGGGGCGGACTGCAGACTCCCGGTCACGTGACGGGTGGCTGCGGCTTCTAAACCCGAAAGAAGCTGGAGACGCTCTGAGCCGCCAAACACCTCGGGCAGCCGGAGCTGCCTCCCGCTGCACGCACGATGAATCCAGCATCCCATCAGGAGCCCCGTCTCCGCCGGCTGCTGCCAGGAGCCCCGCGGGGCGGCGGCCTCGGTTTCGGAGGTCTCCGCAGTAGTTGGGATGCAAATGCATTCAGGGCCTGGGGCCGTGTTTCCGTGACTCGCGCGGGAAGGCAGAGGCCGCAGCCCTCGGGGGCCTGTCTACACCCTCCGAACCCTGTGTGGGGAAGGCGGACCAGGCTCTCCCTAAGCGGTGGGAAAGGACCCGCAAGGGGGTGAGGCATTCGTGTGGGTCCCGCCACCCCCCAGGCTGATGGCCGGCACGGGACCGAGCGGACATTCCTGGAGGCGTTGCCGGCTGCGGGAGGTGAAACCAGCGTCAACTCTTTATTCTGGATTTGAAATAAATGAATAGCTCGACGTGCTTTCGTTTTCTGGCCTCGGTGCCAGATCCACAGGGACTGTCCCTGGGGCAGAGGGGAGAACGGCGAGAAAAGAAAGCACAGGCCCACCTGCCGAAGCGCCGGGCTAGCCTACTTCCTCTCGGTTTCGCCCACAGCTCGTCCCGCAGAAACCACTGCCAGGGTCTCCCGGATTTCCCCAGAGGCATGTTAGAGTCCCTGGCACGTGAACCCCTACCTGGAGGTACTTAAAGACTGTCACGGAGCTTTAAACGATCTAGCAAAAGGGAAGATCTGAAATCCAGATGAAGGGTTATCTGAAATCAAGTGATCAGGTAAAAGCTGGCCCCACTCAGGTCTCCTGAAAGGACAGCTGTCAAAGGAGAGTGTATCTGAACTGGGAGGCCTCAGCTCCACCCCAGGTGTCCCTTGGGGCCCCCACAGACCTTTCAGGTTTGTAGAAAATATACCACTGAGCAAGGTTCCTTCATTTATATTTCCCAGAGTGGTAAGCATCTCCTGAAAAAGAGGCCCTGGTTCTTTTCAAAAAGAGAAGCATTTGCCCATCTAGATGGTGCCCATCTACTCCCAAGGCTGGAAGACTCCCTTCTCAATTTCCAGACTCCATTTTCTCACACAAAAGATGAGAAGCACGAGTTCAAGCTACAGTTCTGTATCATGTGACCTAAAAGAACCGCATACACAAAGGTGGTCCCATAAGATTATACCATATTATTATGGCACCTTCCTTTTTTTTTTTGAGTTGAAGTCTCACTCTGTCGCCCAGGGTGGAGTGCAGTGGCACACTCATGGCCATCCCAGTGTGGACTCGCTGGGCTCCAGCAATCCTTCCGCCTCATCCTTCCAAGTACCTGGAACTACAGGTGCGTGCTACCATGCCCAGCTAATTTTTTATTTACTGTAGAGATGAGGTCTCTCCAAGTTGCCTGGGCTAGTCTCGAACTTGTGGGCTCAGGTAATCTACTCGCCTGGGCGTCCCAAAGTGCTGGGATTACAGGCTGAGCCACCAGGGTGGCCTATGGTACCTTTCTATGCATAGATATACTCAAGTACAAATACTCACCCTTGTGTTAAGTTGCCTAAGGTACTCAGTACAGTCACATGCTGTGTATTTTTGTAGCCTAGGAGTAAAAGGCCATACCATATAGCCTAGGTGTGTAGTAGACCGTACCCTCTAGGCTTGTATAAGTACAATCTCTGATGGTCACAAAACAAAATTGCCTAACAATGCATTCCCCTGTCATGAAGCAAAGCATGACTATACTACCTTTTCAAGAGAACTGATGGGAAGATCAAAAGCCATAATTTACATAAAATATCTAGCTACTACCATTAGTACTATTCACCCCACCAGTAATGTATCGCGCCTAATGTGAGGCCAGACCTGGGATATTCAGCGATGTCCCTGTCTAGTAGAGGAGACACACAAATCACAAGTAAACAAGCAAATACAACTGTACACAGCAGTAAGTGCAGTGAAGAAAATAAGAAGGGGACCTCCTCAGACAGGAAGGGGAAGGACAGCTTCTCCCAGGAGAGGACGTTCACCCAGAAATAGAAGCATGGGGCCAGAGAGAAAGTACTCCAGGCAGACTTCCCCAATACCTGGTAATGAGCCAGGAACTTGGCTTGCAGAGAGGAGTTGAAAGAAGCCAGGGTGCCTGGTGCAGTGGGACGGGGGAGGGCAGGGGCCAGGCAGGGCTGGAGGTGTCAGCAGAGGCTGGACCATGTAGGGGAAGGAGTGCGGCTTTTAAGCCCGGCAGTGACCTGGATTTCCCTGGAGGGATTTAGGCAGCAGAGTGATGGGGGTCCAGTTTTCTTTTCAGGAGATTATTTTTATGATCCATGATCCCTGCTCTCGAGAATGTAATAATCTATTTGGGTGAAATGGACCAACACAAATGAAACATTTAGTATACAAAGCAAGAGAGGATATTTCCTGACTTGGACTGTAAATACTAACATGTGGTTGCAAGGTCGTGCTGGAGCAGCTTAGGGAACTTCATGGAGGAGGTGGACAGGAACAGAGCCTCAGAGGCTGGGAAGATCTGAGCAGATGGAGGGGTAGCAGACAGGTAAGCATGCTAGGCAGGGAAACAGAAGGAACCA
Organism: Carlito syrichta; assembly: GCF_000164805.1. Taxonomy (NCBI): domain Eukaryota; kingdom Metazoa; phylum Chordata; class Mammalia; order Primates; family Tarsiidae; genus Carlito; species Carlito syrichta. The sequence goes on from NW_007246181.1 coordinate 735,879, forward strand.
GGAGGCCGGAGAAAGGGAATACTGTTCCCCCAAGCGCAGGTGGATGGGTTGGGAGCTTCATGGGCTTTCAACACTCCACGAAGGGCACCAACTTGCTTCAGGATCGATGTCATAGAGTTTATCCTTTTTACCTCTGTACAGGACCCAACGGAGGGGCCACGTCGCCATAGAGTCCCAGAACCATTAATCCTTGTCCCTGCCTTGGTGCAATCCACATTGAGGAGAGAATAAAGGAAATAGGGAGAGAACAGATTATACTGTAATACTGTATTTTTAGTGTACCTTTTCTATGTGTAGACTTGTTTACCTGCATAATGAACATTTGTATACCTAACCCTGCATGGTACCCCACATCTTTTTTTTTTGAGTTAGAGTCTCACTCTGTCGCCCAGACTGGAGTGCAGTGGCCACTCCCGGCCACCACAGCCTCGACCTGCTGGGCTCCGGCGATCCTTCTGCCTCATCCTTCCCAGTACCGGAATTACAGGCATGCGCTACCA
>NW_007246181.1:736540-766580 GCF_000164805.1 Carlito syrichta
TGGGCAACTTGGCAAGACCCTATCTCTACAATAAATCAAAAAATTAGCCGGGCGTGGTAGCACGCGCCTGTAGTTCCAGTTACTCGGAAGGCTGAGGTGGAAGGATCGCCGGAGCCCAGCAGGTCGGAGCTGCGTGGCCAGGAGCGTGCCACTACACTCCAGTCTGGGCGACAGAGTAAGATTCCAACTCATAAATAAATAAATAAATAAAAATAAATAAAATAATGTAAAAGTAAAAAAAAATGTTTAAGTAAAAAAAAAAAAAAAGATTTGTTTAGAAACACAAATACCACTGTTGTTACAATTGCCTGCACTACTCAGTATTTACATGCTACTGCATGTCAAGGTTTGTAGCCTAGGAGCAAAAGGCTACATAATGTAATCTAGCTGTATTGAAGGCTATCTCATATAGGTGTGTGTAAGTACATCTGTAATGTTCACACAACAATGAAGTCTCCTAACCACCCACTTCTCAGAACCTATCTCTATCAGTAAGCAATGTGTGATTGTAATTAGCTGTGGGACCTTTGGCACATTACCCAATCTTCTTAGGTCTCAGTTTTCTCATCCATAAAATAGGGTTAATTACACTAACTTCATATGATTGTTGTGAGAATAAATGAAACAATGAACATATTAGATACAAATCCCTCTAAGTGTGCCATAAAAGAACTGGAAGGATATAGAGTCTCCAACAAACTGTTCATTGTTTTGTTTTGTTTTGTTTGAGTCAGAGTCTCACTCTGTCACCTAGGCTGGAGTGCAGTGGCACGCTCACAGCCAATGCAGCCTTGCCCTGCTGGGCTCAGGTGATCCAGAAGGATCAGCCTTCCAAGTAGCTGGAACTATAGGTACACGCCACCACACCAAGGCTAATTTTTTTATTTATTGTAGAGATGAGGTCTCGAACCCCTAGACTCAGGCAATCCTCTTACCTCCACCTCCTAAAGTCCTGGGATTACAGGGGTGAGCTACCACGGCCGGTTTGTTCACTGTTAATAGCAGCCTCCTTCTGGAGACGGGGTGGAGGTGGTGTGGAGAGTTGATAGGACATGATATGTTTCATTCCAAAGACTTCAGTACTATTTGAATCTTTTGTACTGAAAATGCATTTATGTGTTACAGGGCCTGCTTCCTTGTAGGCACTGAGGTGTTAATTTTTAAAACTGAGACCTTCCTTGTCACTTACTTTTCCTTTGCTTCTGGTTCAAAGTGGAAAATGGGGTAGGTGGAGTCTGCCTGTTTTGCATCATTATGATAAACTTGTCATATGCCTCTCTGTCTTAACCCAAATTCCTAAACATGATATAAATCCTATATTAAAACAAAACCCCCACTGCACTCCAGTCTGGGTGACAGAGTGAGACTCCAACTCAAAAAAAAGAAAAAGATGCCGGGCTCGGTGGCTCAGCCTGTAATCCTGCTCCTTTGGGAGGCTGAGGTAAGTGGATTGCCTGAGCCCGCGGGTTCGAGACCCGCCTGGGCAGGCGAGACCTCATCTCTACAATAAATCAAAAAATTAGCTGGGCATGGTAGCACGCGCCTGTAATTCCAGCTACTTGGAAAGCTGAGGTGGAAGGATCACCAGAGCCCAGCAGGTCGAGGCGGCGGTGGCCGGGAGCGGCCACTGCACTCCAGTCTGGGCGACCGAGTGAGACTCCAACTCAAAAAAAAAAAAAACCCATAACAGCCCAGGAAGACAGCGCAGAGTGCTCCCAAGGGTCAGGAATTCTAAGGAATCCCTGAAAGAAGGAGGTGGAAGGAGGAAATCCCAGGCCACAACATATCCAGGAGAGAGGGCTACTGCAAACACCTGGGCTGGGTTGGGGATGGGAGATGGGAGACGGGGGATGGGGAGTAGGAGGAGCAGATCCCAGAGCAGGAAAGCATCCAGGGCAGCTCTCTGGAAGAGTCGAAGGAGAAGCAGGAGGAGCACCCCAGCAGTTCAGCACCGAGATGGCCCTCCTGTCCCATCCCCTCCTCTCCGGGCCTGGAATCCAAAAGGCTCTGGTCTCAGCTCCCCTTTTCACACTGCGGCTTCTGTTCCATTTTTGGTTCACGTGTATCTTGAGCACAGCTATGCATTTGTTTTTCTGAGCTGGAATCTCACTCTGTCACCCAGGCTGGAGTACAGTGGCACACTCACAGCCACTCCAGTGTCCGCCTGCTCCGCTCAGGGGATTCTTCCGCCTCACATCTTCCAAGTAGCCAGAATTACAGGCATGCACTACCACGCCTGGCTAATTTTTTTGATTTATTGTAGAGATGAGGTCTCACCAAGTTGCCCAGGATGGTCTCGAACCCGTGGGCTCAGGCAATCCACTCACCTCGGCTTCCCAAAGTGCTGGGATTACAGGCTGAGCCACTGAGCCTGGCCAGCTATACATTTTTTTTTTAATGTTTTATCAGTCATGGCTTTGTTTAGAACAGAGACACTTAAAACATGAATTTACAGCATGAACTTGATAAAATGCTTGAAATAACCAATTTTTCAAGAAAATATAAAGTGTAAAAGAGCATTTGAATGGAATCCTTCAAACCCTTTTAAAATCTTTTTAAAATGTAAGTTGGGTGTGGTTGCTCATGCCTGTAATTCCAGTACTCTGGGAAGCTGAGCAGGAGGGTTGCTGAGCCCAAGGGTTTGAGACAAGCCTGGGCAACTTGGAGAGCCGTCATCTTGACAATAAATCAAAAAAATTAGCCAGGTGTGGTGGCACACACCTGTGGTTCCAGCTATTTGGAAGGCAGAGGCAGAAGGATTGCCTGAACCCAGCAAGTCAAGGCTGCGTTGGCTGTGATCACACCACTGCACTCCATTCTGGGCGACAGAGTGAGACTCCGACTCAAAAAAAAAAAAAAGGGGGACAAGTAGATGGTGATCTAGACATGAGACTCAGCTGGTAATAAAGACAAGGGCTTCCAAAGTTTTACAAACAGAAATGTCCATGTTATATAAACTGTTTCAGGGCATTTTAACAGATGGGAACCACTCAACTAATTTCATAACAATACCATAAATTATCACACTAAAACTGGGTAAGGACAGCAAAAGAAAAAAAAGGAGAAATCTATAGGTCAGTCATTCCTAGTTAATATAGTGAATCTAACCATTTTTTCCCCCTAAATACTGTAGTATTTCAGGGCTGCTATGCACGGTTGTGTGGGTTGTGCACTGCACAACTTGTTGCCTGCAAATAGGTTGCTTGGTGCATAATTGAGCATCTCTTGACCCTTTATAGCAGATCAAATAGGGTTGACACCAGGTTTATAAACCTAGTTCAACATTAGAAAATCTGTGCTATTCACTACATTAACAAATTAAGAAAGAAAATAAAGCATATGATCATCTTAACATATGTGAGAAAAGCATTTGTTAAAAATTTGTTAACACCCATTTGTACTTAAAGAGAATAGAGAAACCAGTCCTGGAAACTAGAAATAAAAAGAACAAGAAACTCCCTTAAGTAAGTAAATCTAAAATTAGCATCCTATTCAATGGTGCAGCATTAAATGTATTCACATTAAATCTAAAAAGTGGGCCAAGAATATTACACAGAAGAGAATTTAGGAATAGCTAAGAACATAAAAAACATACCCTATCTTATTAGTAATCAGGGTCCTATGCATATCAAGATGTCATTTTTGTCCATTAGGTTGACACAAATGAAAATGAAAATTAAAAATGTTATTAAGAGAGTGTGACTAGGTTCTCTTAACAAGCATGGTGAGAATATAAACCGAATCAACATTTTTTCAGGACAATCTGATGGCTTCTACTAATATTTAAAATGCACATATTGTTCAACTTTGTGATTCCATGTCTAGATATCCTCTAGAGCAGGGGTCCTCAAACTTTTTTTTTTTTTTTTTTTTTGAGTTGGAGTCTCACTCTGTCGCCCAGACTGGAATGCAGTGGCCGCCCCCCGCCACCGCAGCCTCGACCTGCTGGGCTCCGGCGATCCTTCCACCTCAGCCTTCCGAGTAGCTGGAATTACAGACATGCGCTACCACGCCCGGCTGATTTTTTGATTTATTGTAGAGATGAGGTCTCGCTGCCCAGGCGGGTCTCGAACCCGCGGGCTCAGGCAATCCACTCACCTCAGCCTCCCAAAGGCGCGGGATTGCAGGCTGAGCCACCGAGCCCGGCTTGGTCCTCAAACTTTTAAAACAGGGGGCCAGTTCACTGTCCCTCAGACCGTTGGAGGGGCGGACTATAGTTTAAAAAAAAAAACTATGAACAAATTCCTATGCACACTGCACATATTTTGAAGTGAAAAAACAAAACGGGAACAAATACAATATTTAAAATGAAGAACAAGTAAAGTTAAATCAACAAAGTTACCAGTATTTCAGTAGGAACTATGGGCCTGCTGTTGGCTAATGAGATGGTCAATGTCCGGTTCCATATTTGTCACTTCTAGTCGTAACAAATTAAGGCGGCAAAAACACCTGGCGGGCCGGATAAATGTCCTCCGCGGGCCGCATGTGGCCTGCGGGCCATAGTTTGAGGACCCCTGCTCTAGAGAAATATTCACATATGTGTACTCATGGGTTGTATACCATACATGGTTTTTCTTTGCAATGTGTTTGCAATAGCAAAAATTTAGATAACCTGCCTAGAAGTAGATTTGTTCCCTTTACTTTTTCTCAAGCAAGAGAAGTGGGGGAGGAAAAAAAAGCTCTTGGAATCACGAACCTTATGCCTTTATAATCCCTTGGGCAACCTCTCTTAGAAAATCAACCACTGCCAGGCTCGGTGGCTCAGCCTGTAATCCTGCGCTTTGGGAGGCTGATGTGAGTGGATTGCCTGAGCCCACGGGTTCGAGACCCGCCTGGGCAACTTGGTGAGACCTCATCTCTACAATAAATCAAAAATTAGCCGGGCGTGGTAGCACGTGCCTGTAGTTCCAGCTACTTGGAAGGCTGAGGCGGAAGGATCGCCCAAGTCCAGCAGGTCAAGGCTGTGGTAGCCAGGAGGGTGCCACTGCACTCCAGTCTGGGCGACAGAATGAGACTCCAACTCAAAAAAAAAAAAAAAAGAAAGAAAGAAAATCAACCACTTTGGAGCCACTGACATCAGAGATGGTCTCCCTGCTCCTGTCTAAGAAAGAAGTAGAGCAGACCCACAGAGTTTTAAGGGTTTAAAAAGAGAAGTTGCCAGACCCCAGGATGGGCCCCAGGGGATGGAAAGGAGATGGGGGTGGATATTAAAACTTGTTCTGCCTGGCCTTTCTGAGCAGGATAACATAAGGGAGGCAGCTCTGTCTGTGACCCGAAGGACCTGAGTGTCAGGAGCAGCAACTCAGGGCACACAAATGTGAGGTGCCCTCAGCCAAGCTTAGCACTGAGGAGTTGACTTTTTCCTCTCTCCAAGAACAACCGCAGCCTGTGCTGGGTCTTGATCGTGTGATTCCCACACCACAGTTGTGTTTCCAGGGTCATCTGTTGGCCTGTGAAGGACCAGTCTCAGAGCCACACCTGTGAGAAGTCCTGGCTACTAATGACATTCGAGTCTGCTAACCTAGGGGCACAGGAGCACTGACTACTGTTCCTTTTTTGACTCTGAGGAAGAGTTTCAAGAGAGAGCTGCCAGACTTTCTGCTGACAGGTGTATGGGCACTGAAGCTAAAGAAATAAGGAAAAATGCCAATATTACACATAAGAGAAGTTAGGAATAGCCAAGCACATTAAAAAAAATACCCTGCCTTATTAGAAATAGGATCATATGTCTATCAAGATGTCATTTTTTTTGTCCAGTTTGTGGACATACTACTGGTCAGCCAGCAAAGATGTGGTTGCCCCTATTCAGTATTTGAACAGTAGTGGTTGCCAGCGGTTTGTTTATTTATTTATTTATTTATTTTTTGAGTTAGAGTCTCACTCTGTCACCCAGACTGGAGTGCAGTAGCACGCTCCCGGTCACTGCAGCTTCAACCTGCTGGGCTCCAGCGATCCTTCCACCTCAGCCTTCCAAGTAGCCGGAACTACAGGCGCACGCTACCACACCTGGCTAGTTTTTTATTTATTGTAGAGACGAGGTCTCGCCAAGTTGCCCAGGAGGGTCTCAAGCCCACAGGCTCAGGCAATCCACTCGCCTTGGCCTTCCAAAGTGCTGGGATTACAGGCTGAGCCACCGAGGCCGGCTTGCCAGAAGTTTATAAAACTTCCTTGTGTCATGCAAGCCAGTTAAAGATGGCAAGCCCTTAGCATGGGTCTCTTGTATATACCTTTATGGAGTGGATAGCAGTTTGTTAGCCAGGTCCCACAGTTAGAATGAAGGCTATTTTATTTTATTTTATTTTTTATCTTTTGAGTCAGAGTCTTACTCTGTTGCCCAGGCTGGAGTGTAGTGGCACGCTCACGGCCACTGCAGCCTCAACCTGCTGAACTCAGGAGATTCTTCCCTCTCAGTCTTCCAAGTAGCTGGAACTACAAGCATGTGCTACTATGCCCGGCTAATTTTTTGTTTTATTGTAGCGATGAGGTCTCACCAAGTTTCCCAGGCTGGTCTCGAGTTCTGGACTCAGGCAATCCTCTCACTTCAGCCTCCTAAAGTACTGGGATTACAGGCTTGAGCCACCCCACTATCCTTTTTTAATTTAATTTAATTTTTATTTTTATTTTTATTTTTTGAGTTGGAGTCTCACTCTGTCACCCAGACTGGAGTGCAGTGGCCGCTCCCGGCCACCGCAGCCTCGCCTGCTGGGCTCCGGCGATCCTTCCGCCTCAGCCTTCCGAGTAGCTGGAATTACAGGCGCGCGCTACCACAACCGGCTAATTTTTTGATTTATTGTAGAGATGAGGTCTCGCCAAGTTGCCCAGGCGGGTCTCGAACCCGCGGGCTCAGGCAATCCACTCACCTCAGCCTCCCAAAGGCGCGAGATTACAGGCTGAGCCACCGAGCCCGGCTCCTTTTTTAATTTTAAAGACGTGGAGTGCAATTCAGGGTTAGGTACATAAGTGGTCATCACACAGGTGAAGTTTGGGCCTCCCATTGGTCCTCACTTCGCCTGGTTTGGGATCAGGCACTCTTACAGTAGTGTTATGCACTCCCCCCCCCCCCTTCCCCGGCAGTGACCCACTACCGCCAATTCCTTTCATGTAGAGTTATTATAAATGTGACAAAAGGTTCTTGAGCCAGAGTTTTGAACTCCTTCACTGCTTGGCTCAATTCAGATGCCAATAAAGTTTGCTGTCATGGTACCTGCATCCCTTTCTCCTAGATAAAAGGTGTTTATGGTAGCTCAGAATTGATCTCTCATGGTCATAAAATCAGACTTACAATGCTTTAACGCTCTAGACCTGCTTTGAAGTGGGGGATGTTTTACTTTTCACATCCTTCTCTTTTAACCTGCTAATACTTGGTGATTTGGACATTCCATCAACATTGAGAATTATTCTATTATGTTGGCCTAAAAAGGTCAGTTTGGAGGTTATAAGCATTCTATACTCTCCACAGCAATTTTTAAAAATACTGGGAAATGTTCCATTTATCAGAGTCCAGCAGGTATGCCTGACTTATTTACAAACTCAGCAAACTTACAAATCACAGTAAATTAAAAATTTGCAAGTCATAGTTAAGCTGCTGTCTTAACTCCAGAGTGGTCTCTGCTACCGAAGAAATCACACACACACACACATTTTTCTTTTTCTTTTTTAAACTGGGGTCTCACTGGAGTGCAGTGGCGTGATCACAGTTCACCACAGCTTCTACCTGCTGGGCTCAGGTGATCCTTCTGCCTCAGTCTCCTAAGTAGCTGGGACTACAGGTATGTACCACTATACCCAGCTAATTTTTAAATTTTTTTGTAGAGACAAGGTCTCGCCATGTTGTTCAGGTTGGTCTCAAATTCTTGGTTCAAGCAATCCTCTCACCTTGGTCTCCCAAAGTGCTGGAATCATAGGCATAAGCTGTTGCGCTGAGCCCATACACACATTTTTCATGCCGACTACATCTAAGTTAGTGAAGGCTGATCTTTTTGAGAGAGAAAAAAAGTAGAAAGTATTAGAATTCGGAGAGGCAGAAGCTTAGTCCAGCTGTGTTGTGACTATGGCTCTGTCCCCTTGTCACCTGGGTAGAAAGATCTTTTCCCACCCCAGTGTCTTCCTTCCCCAGAGCTAGGCAAGGGGAATGAATATAGACATTCAAACCTAGAAACTGCGTCAAATTCTTATATAACATAAACATTGACTTTCTGCTGCTGTGTTTGCTCTCAAGCCAAAGGTCACCTTGGGCTCACTTCCTCCCTCTGACTGCTTGCTGGCTCCTAATACAAATAGATTACTTTATCAACTGTCTGGCAACTTCTTATCTACTCACACACAAATTCAAAAGGGCTTTTTCTTCCTTAAGTTCTTAAGTAATTTGGGACTTAAAAAAAAGTCCTTTATTCATCAATGTTGGGGGGTGTATATTTAAAGTACACCACATGTTTATCGCCATCTCAAATCAAGCACTTAAGCAAAGTCTTACAAACGCTGGGGTGCTGGGCTGGCTGCTAAGAAGTCCCTGAGCTTGTGAAAAATATAGATTTCAGGCTAGATGCAGTGGCTCACACCTATAATCGCAGTACTTTGGGAGGCCAAGGCAAGAGGACTGCCTGAGCCCAGAGGTTTGACACCAGATACCTCATCTCCACAACAAATAAAAAAAATTACCTGGGTGTGGTGGGGCGCCCTTGTAGTTCCAGCCACTTGGAAGGCTGAGGCAGAAGGATTGCCTGAGCCCAGCAGGTCGAGGCTGCCACAGCCATGAACGCTATTGCATGCCAGCCTGGGCAATAGAGTGATACTCTGACTCCAAAAAAAAAAAAAATACACACACACACACACACACACACACACACACACACACACACACACACACACACACACACACACACACACACACATATTATATATATGTATAGACAGATATATAGATATCTAAATATCTAGATAGATAGATTCCAGGTTTTGCCCAGACCCACTGGGATTCTACTTCAGTGGGGTTGGCCACCAGGAATCTACCTTTTTTTTTTTTTTTAAGTTGGAGTCTCACTCAGTCGCCCAGACTGGAGTGCAGTAACCGCTCCCAGCCACCACAGACTCGACCTGCTGGGCTCCAGCAATCTTCCGCCTCAGCCTTCCAAGTAGCTGGAACTACAGGTGCACGCTACCATGCCCCGCTAATTTTTTTGATTTATTGTAGAGATGAGGTCTCGCCAAGTTGCCCAGGCAGGTCTCGAACCCACGGGCTCAAGCAATTCACTCACCTCGGCCTCCCAAAGCGCGGGATTACAGGCTGAGCCACCGAGCCCAGCCAGAATCTATCTTTTTATAATGTTCCTGCAGTGGATTCTGACTTGCAGTCAGTTCTTTATCTATTCCAGAAGTGGAAGAATAATCGTCTAGTAATTTTTTCCATCTTTCTTTAAGATTAATTAGTAAATACTTATCAAGCAGGTAGGAGGTATAAGGTACTATGGCAGATGCTAGGCTAACAAAGCATAAATAATGTGAATTATTACTTATTGACTATTCACTGTGTGTCAGGCACCATGATGAATGCTAACCACGGATTTCCACATTAATCCTCACAACATTCTAGGAGATAGATGCTATTAACAATCCATTTTAGGGCAATCCCTTCAGGTCCCCTCCCACTGTGGGAGCTTTTCTGTCCTCTCAATAAATCCTTCTTTCTAAAAAAAAAAAACCTATTTTACAGATAAGATAACTGAGGCACAGAGAGGTAAAATAACTTTTAAAAATCCTAACAGCTAGGGGTAGAACTGAAGTTCAAACCTGGGTTGTCTGACTCCAGAGTTTGCAACCTTTACTACCATAAGCCAGTATCTGCCTTCAGCAAGCCTAGCTGGGAGAGGGTAACATATAAATTACAGTGATAAGAGGCAGAATAAAACAAATATTAGATTGAGATGGGAAAAGAGGTTCTTGGGGAGAAGTCATATCTGGAATGGAAGCATGGACTCAGGAAATTTTTCATCCCTTTGCCAAACAGCTAAAAGAGTGTGAAATCCCAGGACAAATCTTTGTGAATGGAACTGCAAATAATCAGAGTCAACCCATCCAGTCACGAGCACAGATCTTTCCCCAAGATATGACACTAAACAAGCTGAGTCCAGAAACCGAAGGAGAAAGCTAGTTATTTCCATGTTTTTTGTTTCTAATATCTCTTGATGTAATATGCTCAGGGTGGGAGTCAAGTCAGGCCGGGAAATGATTAGACATGAAACTGCAGTTTCACAGTGTTTGGTTTTTCCTTTCAAACACTGTGCCTGCAACTGAATCACCTAAAGACTGTGATCTGGATGACAGAGAAAGCTGTCAGTCAATTTGGGGCCCAAACAGCAAACGAAGAGCAGAAAGATGACCCTATTTTAGGTGACTAAGCAGAGAGTCTTTTGTCTGAATTAGAGGTTGAAGGTCACTGTCCTAACTCATAAGAAGTTCTTTAGGCCAGGTACAGTGACGAATGCCAGTAAACCCAGCACCCTGGGAGGCCAAGGGTGGAGGATTGCTTAAGCCCAGGAGTTTAACATCAACCTGGACAACATAGCAAGACCTCATCTCCAAAAAAAAAAAATTTTTTTTATTATAATTTTTTTTTTAAAAGAAGTTCTTCAGAGCTAGCTTCTCAGAGATTGTGTGCAAACTGCAGCAAAGATACTGTCTTCACCTCACAGTGATTTCACTTCTTCAAAAATGACAGGCTCTGTGGTTCCAAAGAAGCAAAACTGCTAAAAACAAGACAGTCTAAGATGGTGTTTCTATTTGGAAGAGATGTGAAATATTTTACAGGACTTTCTTTTCCCCTCTCTCTTACACCTAAAGATGAGCTAATAAAGGGTTCCTTCAACCTAAAATTAAAATTTATTTTGATTTTCATCAATTTTTGGAATCTATGATACTAATATACAAGTATTTTGTTGGATATATATACATACATATATATATGTATGTATATCTCCTCTCCATGAGTAACAACCACCACCACCCTGGGGATGACTTAGGCAAAATATTTAAATTATTCCTTAACAACTTTAAATGACCTACTCTAACAAAGCTAAATGATAAATATTTAACTCAATAACAATTTAAAGAAATAAAAAGGGGATTTAATATTTGAATATAAAAATTATGATTGTAAATAGTGTTTTACTCCTAATCTGGCAGCTATTTCAATGTAAATAAGCACAATGGCCAAGTTCTATTTCTCCCCAAATAAAAAACCCATATTAAAAAATATATACTGGGCCGGGTTCGGTGGCTCAGCCTGTAATCCCAGTGCTTTGGGAGGCCATGGTGAGTGGATTGCCTGAGCCTGCGGGTTTGAGATCCACCCGGGCAACTTGGCGAGACCTCATCTCTACAATAAATCAAAAATTAGCTGGACATCATAGTGCACATCTGTAGTTCCAGCTACTTGGAAGGCTGAGGCGAAAGGATCGCTGGAGCCCAGCAGGTCGAGGCTGCAGTGGCCGAGAGCGTGCCACTGCACTCCAGTCGGGGCAACTAAAAAAAAAAAAAAAATATATATATATATATATATATATATATATATATACATACGTGTGTATATACACACACACACACACACACACACACACACACACACACATACATATATATAATATATACACATATATATATATGACAACCCCTTCAAGTCTCCTCCTGCTATGGGAGCTTTTCTGTCCTATTTAAAAAAAAAAAAAAAATATATATATATATATATATATATATATATATATATCTCCCAAATCTAATTTTCATATCCTAAGTCAATGTTTATGTTACATAAGAATTTGAAGCATAGGTCAGGCGCAGTGGTTCAGCCTGTAAACCCAACACTCTGGGAGGCCGAGGCGAGTGGATTGCCTGAGCCTGTGGGTTCAAGACTAGCCTGGGCAACTTGGCGAGACCTCATCTCTACAATAAAAAAAAGTTAGCTGGGCATGGTAGCACACACCTATAGTTCTGGCTACTTGGAAGGCTGAGGCGGGAGAATTGCTGGAGCCCAGCAGGTTGATGCCAGGGTGGATGTGAGTGTGCCATTGCACTCTAGCCTGGGCGACCAACTCAAAAAAAAAAAGGAAAGAAAAGAAATTTGAAATAAAATTGTTTTTTTTCTCCCTCTGGCCCCAATAAACCAAACAAACAAAAACTAGGCAGTTAAAAGCAGCAATAAGAATATAGATCCAAGATGTTGGTTTGGGGCTTATTTAATATGAGTCATGAGTCTTATTTAATATGATATATATATATAAAACATTCCAAGGTACTGAGATGGGATCGAGGGTAGGGAGGGAGCCAAAGCTTATTAGTGTGTTCAGTGACATATGAGAAAATAAATTTTTCTTCTTCTATGGCAAAGTCTTTAACACAGGGGTTGTAATCTCAAATGCCTATGGAGACCAGGCAGGTAGTGAAATACTAGAAGACATTAACACCTACATAGTACTTACTGTGTGCCAGGGTAGGCCCTTATACTAACTCATCTAGATCTCACACTTCTATGAAGTAGGTAAACTATTATAAACCCATTTAGCAGCGAAGGAAAGTGAGGCCCACAGGGGTTAAGTAATTTACCTAAAGTCACACAGCCAGTTACTGGCAGAAGCAGGACACAAACCCAGCTCCAGAGTCTTGCTCTGTTCCCTACCCTATATTCACTCCCTCACAATGTAAGTGGATAAAAGGGCGAGAGGACTGAAGCAATTAGCAAAATCATGTCCAATCTAAAGGGTGGGCCTTTCAGTTCAGTCTGACACTTTCTATATGTATTGTCGATCTTCTTATCTTTCAAGACAAGCCAGAAATCCAGACTGTTATGTCAAATCTCCTGCTTTTAAACGGATTCCATTTTGTTTTAACCCTCTGCAGCCCAAACAAAGCACATTAGCAGATAGCACATAGCCTGGGGATGGCCACTCGCCACCCTGCTTTCCAAGCAGCTGTCTCTAAGGATGGCGCTGTCTTCTGCCTGTCCAAAGACCCTGGGGAATTCTGGGTCTGGTGGCCAGAGGGGAGACACCTCAGGGAACAACGGCTCCTTCAGGCCCACTGATATGAATAATGAATTGGTTTTCTCACTGCCGGGCCACAAAGGTTATAACAAGCCCTGCATTCAGGAAGCAACTCCATGCCCTTTTGAGACAATGAGGACAGGCGTGTGGAGATTCTAGGGGTGTTCAGGGAGCCCCATAACGAAGCCTGTGCTCAAAGGGAGCCTGTGGATGCTGGCCAGGCATGTGTGCCTTCCTCTCTGCCTGGCCGCCTAGGTGGGGCCAACAAGAGCGTCAGCAAGGCTCATTAGAGATGTGACATGCTGCGGCTTTTGCTGCTGTCAGCGGGAGTGGGCTCTGGATTCCTCAAGATGCTTTAAAATAAAACAAAAAGGCGCAATTATGCAGCCAAACAGAAGGCAAGGCAGCTGCATACCAAGCAGGGCTTTCTCCATAATAGGACTGCAACCCCAGCTAGACAGTGCTGAGGCCTCACCTTCCTTCCCAAGCTGCAGCTGTGAGCCGTTGGTAATTGGATGCTCCGCTGCCCTGGCTCTTGGATTATTCAAACTGCAGAATTTCAGGTTTCAATTAAGGATATGACCAGGCAACAAGATGAGCAAGATACCATTTTCCACCCTCATAGTCTACTTCTGCATACACATGGCCAAACTAGTAATGATGGTGGTAATAATAAAATTAACCAACACATATTGAGTGTTTACTGTGTTAGATGTTATTCAAAGTACCTTGTATATGTACTGATTGATTTTGTTTATTTTAATTTTTTTAATTTAAAAAAATGTTGTGCTTTTTTTTTTTTAGTTGGGTCTCACTCTCTAACCTGGCTGGAGTATAGTGGCACAATCACAGCTCACTGAAGCCTCAACCTCTTAAACATAGGTGATCCTTCTGCCTCAGTTTCCCAAGTAGCTGGGACTAAAGGTGTGTGCTACCATGCCTGGCTAATTTTTTTAATTTTTTGTAAAGACAAGGTCTCTCTATGTTGCCTGGTCTCAAACGCCTGGGCTCAAGCAATCCTGCCTCGGCCTCTAAGAGTGCTAGGATTACAGGCGTGAATCACCACACCGGGGTCTTGTATTGATTGATTGATTTTTTTTTTTTTGAGTTGGAGTCTGACTCTGTTGCCCAGACTGGAGTGCAGTGGTCGCTCCCGGCCACCGCAGCCTCGACCTGCTGGGCTCCGGCGATCCTTCCGCCTCAGCCTTCCAAGTAGCCGGAATTATAGGCATGCGCTACCATGCCCGGCTGATTTTTTGATTTATTGTAGAGATGAGGTCTCGCTGCTCAGGCGGGTCTTGCACCTGCGGGCTCAGGCAATCCACCCACCTCAGCCTCCCAAAGGCGCGGGATTACAGGCTGAGCCACAGAGCCGGGCTGTATTGATTTATTTCATCTTCACAGCAACTGGATTATATTAATAGCACTCCCCCCCTCTACAAATATGAAGACTGAGGCACAAAAAAGTTACGTGACTTGCTCAAGGTCCTGTGGCAGTTAAGTGGCAGAGCTGGGATTTGACCCCAGGCAACGTGGTCCTAGATAGCATGCTCTTGACCATCACACCAGTAACTGCACTTACACAGAGCTGCTGTATGCCAGACCCTGTCCTAGTTATTTTCTGTGCATTATTTCATTTAATCTTGCAATCCAGGTGAGGTATAATCATCCTTATTGCACAGAAAAGAAAATAGGTTTTATAGAGAGAGGTGAAGGGAAATAAATAACAAATAGCCTGCAGCCTGGGCCAGTTAGAGGAACCCAGGTTCCTCTAACTCCAAGCCAGGCTCTTACCATTACTTGGTACAGAATCCCAGCTCATGCAACTTCCTGGGTTCATGATATTTAGGCCTGGAAAACCATCTAGTCCAATCACCTCATTGTAGAGGTGAGGAGCTACAGCCTGGAGAGATTAAGAGTTAGTGGTTAGATAGATAGAGAATTTAACTCTGACCCCAGCAAGAGCTGGGTTCCATGTTTAGCTCCATTCTTTGCTAACTATGTGACTCTGGGCAAGTGACTAATGTCTCTTGACTAATTAGTACAGAATGAGAATAATAATACTTAGTGTCTCATGGGATCATACTGATTAAAGTATGTGTGTAGTATATAATTCTACTAAACCCTCAACATGGCGAAAACATCTCATTACAATTAGCTGTCCCCAAATTACAAATTGCTGGCTTCAAACTTTTGCTTACAAATCTGTTTTCTATGATTTGAAATAATGATGTAAGTGATGAGTAAATGGTCAAGATGGTCCCCCGCATCTAATTAACAAAGACCTTAGAAAACTGCATTGTACTTCTAGACTTTTCTGAGTTTTACATACATTCTGAATGTGCAAAATCCCAAGGAAATTACGTTTCTCAGACAGCTGGACAATCAGACATTTAGGCCTTCCACTCTCACAAAGTTAATATACTACTAGATCAATGATACCGGGGACAAAATAAATTTCTGTGGTTTTTAATTCTAGAATCCTTTTCACTCTGTTAGTGATTTAATGATTTTACACCCACGGCAATGGACCATGCTGAAATGGCCTATCATTTTCCTTTGCACAAGTATCAAGATTGATGATGTGCACCTGGTTTAATTTCATTGTTGGGGTCTTTCTCTTGCTATGGTTGGGTTTTTAGAAGGATATGCTATGTGATCTGCCCCCCAATAGAAGTCTTGGACCTCGAAATTCAAACAGACTTCTCTGGGCAGAGATATTCCACATATGTCTCGTAGTTTGCTCTGAGGGAGAGAGAACTCCTATGTGTTCTCAAATAAGAAAGGACATTACAAGCCTGTGCTGAACCTCCCTGGAGTCTGCTGATGCATATCTTTTTCCTGTTGCTTTTGCTCTGTATCCCCTGTAAAAAATCTTAGCCTTGAGTATAATCGGCTACTGAGTCTTATACATCCTTCTAGCAAAACACTGAACAAAACAATAGTGAAACAACTTAGCCACCTCTAACATTGTTTTTCACATTTTTGAGACCCATTCTTCTCACATACACATGCAAACAGCTATGGCTATCACTTGCCTTTAGTAATAAGGGAACTTAGAGGCTTTAAAGAAAAACATCTTAATTTCTGAGGCTCAGAATAGCCATTTTCCTGTATGAATGTCAATCAGGTATCTGTATCAGTCAGAATAAACTAGGCAATGCTGCAGTAATAAACAGCACCAAACATTTCAGTGACTTAATAGTTTTTTTCTTACACTACATGTCCATTGAAGGTTGGCAGAGAACTCTGCTCTGCACTGCCTTCCTTCCAGGACCCAGGCTGACAGAACAGCCACCATCTGAAACACTGCACATTGCAGTAGCAGACGGAAAAGAGAGCCCTGAAGAGTTTCATAGCAGCATTAAACATTCCGGTCCAGAAGTTACATACATCACTTCCATTCAAATACATTGGTCAGAACTAAGCAAATGGTCCCAAGGTAATCAGGAATGTAGTCCTACCTACCATGCTTCCAGAAATAAGGGAGAACCCAAATATTTAGTTTCTAGTCCTAACGACTAGCACATGTCTCTGTTAGTTGGCGGGGGGGAGGGTGGAATTTGGCTAGGTTTTAAATATCAGCCTTTTCCCACATTGCCCACCTCCAGGAAACAACACATCCCCACCAGGAAGATGGGCATAAAATGGCAGGGATTCTCAACTGGTGGGCATCAAAATCTCCTTGTGGGCATATGGAGTTTGAAAAAGGCTTCAGAAAGAAAAACCCAACATAGCCCTTGAGAATCACTGCTCTAGAGTACATCTAATCAGTGGACTCTACTGGTCCAAAAAAGGAGAAGGAGGAGGACATGAAGCTGAAGACAACTACAACAAAGAAGAAAAGGAGAAGAAAGAGGAGGAGGAGAAGAGGGAGGAGGAAGAAAAGTCTTTTGATGCTTAGAGATCCCAATAGTCTTCTCAGGTATTCCAAATCCCACAAAACCTTCAGCTGCAAATATACAATCATTCTTTTATTTGTTCAATAAATACAATATGTCAGCATCATGTTGGAGCAGGGATACTATAATTAAAAGAAGTGGTCCCCTTTTCTCTCTCTCTCTCTCTCTCTCTCTCTCACACACACACACACACACACACACACACACGGAGAACAAAGAGGCAAGCCACTTAAAAAACAGTTTTATAACTCCTCAAATAAATGAATGTGCAAAGTTCAGGGAAGAAAATCATTCATAGGTCCCTTCCCCCTTAAGATCCTTTATAATAGAAGCTGAAAAGTCAAAATTCCTGATTTCCCAGCCCCCCTTGCAGCTAAAGATGGCCACGTGATCCAGTTTTGGCCAACAGCATGAAAGCAGAAGTGGCAAGGGCTTCCAGGAAAGCTGTTTAAATGGACAGCCAGGCAGTATGATCTCAAGGCCTTTGCACCATTCTTCCTCTCTGACACATCAGCAGATTTCTGGCGATGTAGCAGGTTTGTTGTTGTTTTTGAGTCAGGGTCTCACTCTGTTGCCCAGGCTGGAGCGCAGTGGCATGATCACAGCTTACTTCAGCCTCAACCTCCTGCACTCAAGCAATCTTCTCACCTCAGCCTCCCAAGTAGCTGGGACTACACGCACGCACCACTACCCTGGATAATTTTTAAATTTTTTTTGTAGAAACAAAGTCTTGCTATGTTGCCTAGATTGGTCTTGAACTTCTGGGCTCAAGCAATCCTCTTGCCTCAGCTTCCCAAAGTGCTGAGATTACCCACGCTGGCCTTGTTTTTGTTTAACTGTGAGGTAACAAGCAAGAAGACAAGCAATTTTCCTGCTAAATAGCAGGAGAGTCTGAACCCCTGAGGGCACTGCTGAGCCATGCTGGAAGCCTGCCTCTGGTGTTCATGTTATAGGAAGAAACAAACCCCTATCTGGTGAAGCTATTTTTATTAGTTTTTAATTGCTGCTGTTAACAAATTACCTCAATGGCTTGAAACCACACTAGTGAGTGGCTTAAAACAACATCAACTGTTGCTTGAAACAACACACCACCAGTTCTGTAGGCCAGAAGCCTGACAAGGGTCTCACTGGGTTTAAATCAAAGTGTTGACAAGGTTGTATTCCTTTCTGGAGGCTCATCTGTTTCCTTGCATTTTCAGCTTCTATTTTAGTTTTTATTTTATTTATTTATTATTTTTATGAGTTGGAGTCCCACTCCATCGCCCAGACTGGAGGGCAGTGGCAGGCTTCCGGTCACCATAGCCTCGACCTGCTGGGCTCCGGCAATCCTTCCACCTCAGCCTTCCGCCTTTTCAGCTTCTAAAAGCCATATTTCTTGGCTCCCGGTCACCTTCCTTCATCTTCAGAGCAAGCAACGATTAGCTGAGTTCTCACATTGCATCACTCTGACCTCTTCTACCTCCTTCTACTTTTAAGACCTTGTGATTACATTGGCCCCACTCACATAATTCAGAATAACCTCTCCATGCAAAAATCCTTAATTTAGGACAAGTTCAGTGACTCACACCTGCAATCCCAGCACTTTGGGAGGCTGAGGCAGGAGGACTGCTTGAAGCCAGGAGTTCAAGATCAGCCTGGGCAATATAGCAAGACCTCCACCTCTACAAAAAATTTTAAAATTAGCTGGACATGGTGGTGCATGCCTGTAGTCCTAGCTACTTGGGAGGGTGTGGTGAGAGGACCACTTGAGCCCAGGAGTTTGAGGCTGCAGTGAGCCATGATTGTGCTACTGCATTCCGGCCTGGGCAACAGAGCAAGACCCTGTTTGGTTTTGTTTTTTTTTCCCCTTTGTTTGTCTTATAAAGATGTGGGGCACAATTCACAGTTAGGTATACAAACATTGATTATGCAGGTACTCTTATTGCTGAGGTGTGCCCCTCCCTCCCCTAGCAGTTTCCCGCAACTGCCAATCCCACCCCACTCCCCTCACCCTGTCTGTTTAAAAAAAAAAAAAATCCTTAATTTGATCACATCTGCAAAACCCCTTTTGCCACGTAAGATAACACATCACAAGGTCCAGGGATAAGGACGCAGACATGTTTGGGAGCCATTATTCTGCCTACCATAGATTACTTGCCAAATGTACTCCTGACTGAGACTCAGCTCATAGGTCTATCTGGGGAAGGCAAGGAAAGCTTCACAGAGGAGGTAGCCTCCTAGTTAAGGCCTGAAGGAGGAATAGGAACTTTTTTATATGGACAATGTGGTGAGGGTATTCCATAGGAATACCAGGAAATTAGTATGCAAGGTGTATTTGGAAACTATAGATAGTTTAGTATTGCTGTAGTATAAAGTGTCTGTGTGTATGAGGTGGGAGGGCGGGGAGGGCAGAGATCAGGGATGGTCTGGCACATTTGCATCTAAGGAGCCCAGATTTTACCTTGTAGATGACAGAGAGCCATTGAAGAATGCAAGCAGGGGGTGCATAATTTGACTTAGGAGTTGTAGCAATCATTTAGCTTTAATGCAGAATATAAAAGCTGTGGGCTGGAGGGAAAAGGCTAGAGGCAGGACATTCAGTTATTGCAGTGGTTTAGAGTAGGGATGATGAAATGAGCATCTAGAATATTAAAAAACATTTATTGAGCACCTCCTATATGCCAGACATTATGATATTCTGGGGCTACAAAGACAAACAAGGCACAGGTCAGAACAAGGCCCCCATCACCACACCAACCACAGCCCCAGGGCAGGAATGAGGGTTGCCCCAAGTCCAAGAAACACAAACAGGGTGGGATGGGGCCCAGAGGAATGAAGGCCAGCCCACTCTCCAGCAATCTGAAGCGGCCCCAGGACCAGTACAGTGGCAGGGAAGCAACAGAAGAGGCTGAGGGCCCTGTCATGTACATACCTCACAAAAACAAGCCCCAAGGTCCCCGCAAATCTGGCTTAGCTAGCCTAAATCACTGCACATGGCAAATCAGAAAAGGAAATGGCACTGTTGTGGACAGGCTGGGCTCAAAAATAATCCCACCTGATGAAAATGCTCTGAAATTAGAGAATAGTGATGGCTGTACAACTTTGCGAATGTACTAAAAACCATGACTGCACACTTTAAAAGGGGGAATTTTATAATATGTGAATTATCTCTCAATAAAAAAATCGATTTTGAAAACTGGAAAAAAAACAACCCCACCAATTAGTGCTATGAGGTCTTGGGCTTGTCAGTTAACCAATCAGCCTCAGCTTCCACATCTGCAAAATGAGAACAACAGGGCTTACTTTAGAAGACTGTTCTGAATATTAACTATGTCAGTGTAGGTGAGCACTCAACACAGTGCCTTGCAGATAGTAGGTGCTAAATATATTCTAGTTTCTTTCCTCCTGAGTGCCAATAAAATTTTTAAAACAACTGTTTTCTCAGCAGCTGAAAGATGTGACATAAGCTCTAGGCAACCTCCCTTCAGGCAGTGTTGTCTCAGGCAGACTACAGAGAGGATCAGCTGGGCTCGGTGGCTCAGCCCGTAATCCCACACTTTGGGAGGCCGAGGTGAGTGGATTGCCTGAGCCCACGGGTTCGAGACCTGCCTAGGTAGTGAGACCTCATCTCTACAATAAAATAAAAAAATCAGCCGGGCGTGGTAGCGCATGCCTGTAGTTCCAGCTACTTGGAAGGCTGAGGCGGAAGGATCGCCGGAGCCCAGCAGGTCAAGGCTGTGGTGGCCAGGAGCGGCCACTGCACTCCAGTCTGGGTGACAGAGTGAGACTCCAACTCAAAAATAAAAAAACGGGGGGGGGGGATCAAATGGGAAGGCAGGAACACAACCACTGCAGAAAGTCTGCAGATTGGCTCTGCAGTTACATGGTGCAGACATAACAAGGGGAATTCGTGTGATATAAATGCAGCTACACAGAGCAGTGGCAAAGAAAGTCAGACAGGCACAGAAATTTCTGCTTGGAATTCTGATATGGCATACAAACACAGTGCAGTTTCCAAAACAGCCAAATCTGCCCCGACACCTGCACCAGTCTGTGGCTAAGACACAGACCCCATGTTTAGGGATGACCCATACCCCACCCTCCTTACAACCAGGATTTTCTAGCACAGTACCAACACAGGGAGTATATATTTTTTCACTGAGCATCTCATTTGTGACTGTTCTAAAATCAACCAGGTACATATCAACTGCCTGCCATGTGCTCAGCCCCGTGAAAGATACTGTTATGAGAGAGAAAAGGGACGTAAGCCATGGTCCCTGCTTTTAAAGAGCCAGCTAACCTCTTAGTGTGAGAGCAACGCTTCACAGTAAATGCATAAAAGGCACCGTGCCTTGCACAGAGCAGTGGTTCAGTTGTTATTTGTTCACTGGGTCAATAAATTAATAGATGGCACGATAAAAAGACAATTGTGCAGTGTGGGGCTCCCTCTAAGAACCACAAGATGGGTTGGAGTAGTTGGAAAAGGCTTGTGCCAGAGGCTGCTAGCTGCCTACTCAGTATCAATTCTTCCATTTTCCCTTGTAACAGAGCCCCTACTTTATTTGAGGTGGCCATATGCCCAGATAAAATACTACATTTCCCAGCTTCCCTCACAGCAAGAGGTAGCTAATGCGATAAAAACAGAGACTGTCAAGAGAGGCTTCCAGGAAATTTCCTGAAGAGACAGACCAACAGCTGCCACTCACTCTTATGCTCCTCTTCTCATTCTAAATCCTGACTGAAACATGAATGTGATGGCTAGATCCCCAGCAGCTACTTTAGACTATGAGACAACCTTGAAGATAGAAAAGCAGAAAGACAAAAAAGCCTGAATTTCTGATGACCATAGAGCTGTCACACTCCCTAGACTACTTACCTCTTGAGTTATCTTACCCGCAAGGCAAACAGACCTCTACTTTGTTTATGCCTCCTTTTAGGGTTTTGTCATATATAGCAAACCCATTTCTTAACCAATACATGGTTCCATGGAAAATGTAGGTCTTAAAGGAAGAGTTGGTTTTGGGATTGAGAAAGTGAGGTGAGAAGGCACCTCAGATACCTGAAAGGACACCGCAAAAGACACTGGCAGCAAAGAGCATTGGCTGAGAGCAAATGGGAAGAAAGCAGGAGATAAGGAGAAGTGAGATGTTGGCTTTACAGATGTCAGGGAGATGGACCTGGATTGAGGAAGGGACCCCTAAAGACCCAGAGAGGTTGTCTTCCTCTGAAAGAGAAAAACACCTCTGGACTAGGGATAAGAAAAGAGAGAAGAGGCGAACAAAGATGCTTGAGGAACTTATTGCATGAAGCATGCAAGGATGAGCCGTGGCCTGGTTTAGCTGACTAAAGATTCTTGTTCTTAGACCAATAACAATAGTGACACCATCTAAGATGTGTTAGGCCCTATGTACCTGGCCCTGGGCTATGCACTTTATACACATGACCTTATTTAGGCTTCTCAGTAGGTCTCTGAAATAGTCCTATTATTACCAGCCCCATTTTGCAGAGGAGGAACCTGACTGAGGCTTAGGCTAACTCATCCAGTGAAAGCCTCCCAACACTGCTAGTTAGGTAACAACAGTCCCATTTTTCAGATGAGGAAAGTGTGTATATCATTATTTCAAAGCCAGGAAATACCATGAAGATCCCATATTTATTTTGTTTATTTTTTGAGTTGGAGTCACACTCTGTTGCCCAGGCTGGAGTGCAGTGGCATACTCATGGCCACCCCAGCGTACACCTGCTGGGCTCAAGTGATCCTTCCGCCTCAGCCTTCCAAGCAGCCGAAACTACAGGCGTGCACTACCATGCCCAGCTAATTTTTCATTTATTGTAGAAACGAG
Organism: Carlito syrichta; assembly: GCF_000164805.1. Taxonomy (NCBI): domain Eukaryota; kingdom Metazoa; phylum Chordata; class Mammalia; order Primates; family Tarsiidae; genus Carlito; species Carlito syrichta. Next base: position 759,296 of record NW_007246181.1, read on the forward strand.
GTCTCACCAACTTGCCCAGGCTGGTCTCGAACCTGCGGGCTTAGGCAATCCACATGTCTTGGCCTCCCAAAGTACGGGATTACAGGCTGAGCCACTAAGCCCGGCCAATTCCAACTTTAAAACATCAAGATTCAGAGTCAAACAGGGAGCCCAACTGCTTTGTGAATAGTCTCTTAGTCAGAAAAAAAATAGGTAGACCAGAGGAACAGAAAAATGTCCAAGCTTGGTTGTGTTTACTACTTGCGCAGGAGGAAGGACTTGTTAAGCAAACTCACCCACCACCCTCCAGACTAGTCAAGTGCTCACACGTGGTGTCAAAGCGGTAGAGTGGTGGGGTATGGGCTTGGGAGAAGCACTGGAGAACCAAGCAAACAGTGACGCAATGTCAACTCCATTTACAAGTGAATCACAGCAAACCACCAGCTCGTGTGTCTCAAATAGCTTTTTAATATCTCTCAACAACAGGGATTGGAAAAAAATTATTCTATCACAGCTAAGGCTGAACATTCAACCCTTTGAATTAAGTTATTCACACATCCACTGAACACAAGGAATTCTTCCTGGCGCAACAATCTCATTAGTGACTGGCAGGAAGAGGGAAAACCCCAGGTTACAGATCATCTAGAAATGCATTTCCTACACGGAGTAACTTGTAGGAAATTCATGTTCCATAAAGGTTAAAAATAAGTCTCTATTGGCAACCTGGCAGAATCCAATGGCAGGGACTCTCAAGTAGAGAAATCTGGCATTCTACAGTCAGTTCAGGCTGGAAGTTAAAAGTACTGGCTTTATAGACTGACCCAAGTTTTAATGCTGACTCTACCACATGCTAACCGTGTGACTCCGGGTAAGTTTCTTTACCTTTTCAAGCCTCAGTACCTTCACTTATAAAGTTTCTACCCACTGAGATGGCCGCAGCTACATATTTTGACAAGGCTTATGTCTTCAGTACTCTCTGTTTAAAATTCCACAAAAGAGCCAGGCACAGTGGCTCACACCTATAATTCCCACACTTTGGGAGGCCAAGGTGGAAGGGATCACTTGAGCTCAGGAGTTCAAGACGAGCATAAGCAACACAGTGAGACCCTGTCTCACAAAAAGTACAAAAATTAGCCAGGTGTGTCGGCACACGCCTGTAATTCCAGCTGAAGCAGGAGGCTGAAGCAGAAGGATCACTTGAGCCCAGGAGGTCAAGGCTACGGTGAGTTGAGATTGTGCCACTGCACTCCAGCCTGAGCAACAAGATAAAATAAAATAAAATTCCACAAAAGAAGAGGCTGCAGGATACAATGGAAAGAGCCTAGTTCTGGCTCCTAAGCCCCACCTTGAAGGTCATGAGTATATGACCTTGAGGTTACTTTCAGGGTTCCAGGGTCTTCATCTGGCTGAAGAGGGGAAGGGTACATCAACTCTAAGATTTCCTTCCAGTTCTAGGGTCTTGAATGCTGCTGAGGTTCTAAATAGCATTCTTCAGTTACTCATTTCAAGATTGAACATCAGTCTCCCATTGCAAAGTTGTTTCTTTATCTAAAAACCTTTGGTTTCCACTCCAGAAGCCCAAGAGCCAGTGAGAATCCTGAGGGCGGGTCACCAGCCTGTACAATCTCAGTCCTAACACAGGCCTAGCATGAAGTAAGGCCTTGATAAATGCTTGCTGACAGAACGGATAGATGAACGGATGAATGAAAAAATTCCAAGGGCCAGCAAAAAGAGAAAGTCCTCGTTTCCATGAGTAAAGTCTGACACAAGGAAAAAAATGCCACCAATTTAAAATATTAACAATATTAACTTTGTCATCTGAAACGAAACCAGATACCAGAATAGTTTTTGCCGGTCAAAAAGATGCCTGGCTGAGCACAGTGGCTCATGCCTCTAATTCCAGCACTCTGGGAGGCCGAGATGGGAGGATCACTTGAGCCCAGGAGTTCAAGACCAGCCTAGGCAACACAGCAAAACCTCATCTCTACCAATATCCAGGTGTGGTGGCACACACCTGTAGTGTCAACTACTAGGGAGGCTGAAGTGGGAGGATCTCCTGAGCTCAGGAGGTCAAGTCTGCGGTGAGCCATGATCATGCCACTGCATTCCAGCCTGGGCAACAGAGTGAGACTCTGACTCAAAAAATAAAAGTAAAGATACCTGACACCGAAAAACCACCTCTGCACTTTGCTAGAAGAGAGCGCTTTGTTTAGTCCACAAGGAATGCAACACACCGGGAACACCTATAGAAGGAATGCATAAATCCTGAGAAGGATACATCACCCAACTCCTACAGCGGAGCAGCATAGAAGTAAGCCAGCACGTAAGGGAAAATCTTGGGGCCTCCATATGCAGGCTTGCATCTGTGTCTGCCCAAGGGTGCCCAGACAAAGAGAGGAGGTCTGAAATCTAGCAGCTGGTCTGTTTTCCTGTGAGACTAGGTCTACCTCGTGGGCAGGCAGCAGCCCTGCTGGTTGACCTTGGCAACAGATGATCTGGGGTCTGTTGGGGACTTTCACGATAAAATAATAACACACATATATATGTATATAGTTTGGATTAATATTTGTAACTATCCTGAGAGGTAAGTACTAATATTTGAGGCAGTACAGCTTGGCATCCTGGGTTTAAATCCTAAGTGCCACTTTAAACTGGGTGACCATGGGCAGGGTTATTTAAATTCCCCCAAGTCTCCTGATTCTCATATAAAATGGAAATGGTAGTGCCTGTCTTGCAAAGTTGTAGTAGAAATGAATTAATATGTATAAAGTGCTCAGAAGAGTAGCTGGCAAAAGTAAGCATCCAGTAAGTGTTAGCTATTCTCATTATTCCTGTCTGAATAACAAGAGATTGAGGGTTGGGAAGGTCAATGGCTTGACCAGGGTCTCACCCCCAGGGAAGGGCGGAAGGTCTTACTTCACAACACACAACCCAAAACAGCTGATTCAGTGGGCTTTGTCCATCCCCTCACTTTCTCACACCACCACCCTAACAATGCCAACGTGGCCTAGTCTTTTCTGGTACCATTCAAGGCTAAGAAACGCTAACAGGAAGATACTAAGTGAACTGGCATACTAACTTATTTAAACTCTGATTTTGCTATCATGTGTGAACAAAAAACCCAAATATGCTTTGGTTTAGGAATCTGTCCTTCATCTAACAGAAAACGGTCCTTTTCCAAGCAGACCCTTTTCACCTTTGTGAGAACTCACATGTTCTCTCTCCTTGAAATCCTGAGACTAAGGCAAAGCCCGAATTGCCCAATAAAACCTGACCTTCAGTTAAATACCTCTGAACACAAATAATGAGTGTGACTACTGGTGGAGGCCAATTCAGCAAAACAGCCTCATGGGCCAAGATTCCCGCTCTGTCTCGGGTCCTTCCTTGAGGCCTGGATGGTTCTAGAAAGAGCTAGAGCCTTGCTAATAAAAGAAAAAAAAACACGTATCCTAGAAAACCAAACCATCTGTGATCCAGAATGACTGCGGAATGGGAAGCTTGAAGAGTCAACTCAAAGAAAAACAACCGCCGGACTCGGTGGCTCAGCCTGTAATCCCACGCTTTGAGAGGCTGAGGTGAGTGGATTGCCTGAGCCCGCGGGTTTGAGATCCGCCTGGGCAACTTGGCGAGACCTCATGTCTACAGTAAATTGGAAAAATAAGCTGGGTGTGGTAGTGCGTGCCTGTAATTCCGGCTACTCGGAAGGCTGAGGCGGAAGGATCGCCGGAGCCCAGCAGGTCGAGACTGCGGTGGCCGGGAGCGGCCACTGCACTCCAGTCTGGGCGACAGAGTGAGATTCCAACTCAAAAAAAATAAAGAAAAAGAAAAACAACCTATAGTGGTGGCTGGTTAAACTTAGAGATGCTTACTATGTGCCAGGGCCTGTTCAAAATCCTTTAGAAATAAAGGGCACAGTGGCTCAAGTCCGTAATCCCAGCACTTTGGGAGGCCTAGGCGAGAGAATTGCCTGAGTCCAGGGGTTCAAGACCAGCCTGGGCAACTTGGTGAAACCTTGTCTGTACAATAAATCAAAAAATGAGCCAGGCATGGTAGCACGTACCTGTAGTTCCAGCTACTTGGAAGGCTGAGGTGGAAGGATCGCCTGAGGCCAGCAGGTCACAACTGGTGGCCATGAGCATGCCACTGCACTCTAGCCTAGGTGACACAGTGAGACTCCAACTCAAAAAAAGAAAAAAAAAAAGAAATATTAACCTGGGCAATCCCCTCGGGTTCCCTCCCACTGTAGGAGCTTTTCTGTCTTCTCAATAAATCCTGCTTTCAAAAAAAAAACCAAGAAATATTATCCCACTTATTCCTCCTATCAACAGTAGGAGGTAAGCAGTGTTTATTAGCCTCATTTTACAGATGAAGAAGCCAAGACACAGAAAAGTAAAATAACTACTCCCAAGGCCACATGAGTACCCTCACTTTAGAGACCAAGGTCTTAATGAGCCAACTTCAAACCTGTTTGTCCAACCCACAGCAAGAAATACATTCTATATCAGCTCCCAATGTACATTCACACGTTTACATATGACGAAAGCTAAGTTCTAAAACAGAATAATACCCTCCATGTGCAATGGATGCACTTAGATTTTTCTATTCTAACCCATATATTATTGGACACACAGTTATGGAACACTTAGTATATGTTAGACATTGTTGTAGGCTTTGGGGTTATGTCAGTGAGTAAAAGAGATACAAACCCCTTGCCTTCTGGAGCTTGCAATTGACAGGAGACGGAGTGAATAACATTCATATGCAAAATCGTAGCATCTGAAGTGGTCATGTGGTGAGTGCTATGGAGAATAATGAAGCAGGGAAGGCCACGGATGGCCAAAGAAGACCTCCCCGATGCCCTAGATGCTGTCACTGCCCGCCACACTGATTTCAGTGAGCAGTCATACCACAGTGTGAAAACCCCGGCTCACAATCAATCCAGCGCTTCCCCCATATATATGAAGGCTCGGTCTTCTAGTACGGATGCACGTGCACACATGCAGATGACAGAAGGTCCCAGTGAAGTTCTCAGCTCACCCCAACAAGCACTTAATCTTTCTGCCCTTCGGCTTCCTCCTTTATCAAATGAAGGCCCTGGACTAAACACCATCTCTAGGCACTGGGCCAAGCTCGAAAATGGCCTGTGCATATGTATATCCATGTGTAGGCATGCATGCATATGTGTGCATGAACGTACACATGTGCAGGTCCACCCCATCCACTCCCTTACTGAGGAGGTTTTGGAGGCAGGAGGCAGGACCCCAACATGCAGCAGTGCAGAGGTTCCCTACACAAGCTTGCCCTGAAGAGGGGACCGGAGCAGGGACTGAAATACAGCCCGGGCACCATTGGCCAAAGCCATGAGTGCCAGACATGTGTCCTGGCTGGAATCTGTGGCTCAGAGGAAGGAGAGTCTTTTGATCACTGGTTCACCCAGAGGGAGCACCTTTTGTAATTCCTAGCCCAGAGGCAGAGCTAGTTCCTAATTTGCATCAAGGTGCCCTATGTGCTAGACTGTCCTTAGGAAGAAAGGGAGACCATTCACAGAAATAAAGATAACCCTGTGGGGAAAATCCCGGCACACCTGGCAGGGTAATTGATGTGGGTCTGGGAGGAGATGGGATTAGAGCCAACTCTGAAGCAGCAGGGGCACTTGGGGAGCCTCCATTGAGGGCATTTGGAACTTGGCACTAGAGTGAAATCTTTAGACGCTTCCTTTAAGTTAAAGGGACATATAAAAAAATGTTACTAGCATGAGCAGCAAAAGCATTACCTATGGGAAATGCAGCCAATCTTTGCTAATGAATAAGTGTAATTGATCAAAACAGATGACTTGATGGACCTTCCAAACGCGCTTTTAGCAAAGTAGACAGTTTTTCATTCAAATGCAAATTCACCCAGATAAAATCTAATAATGGAGATTTTGGAACAATCCCAGCATCAGTGATTTCTTTTTTTTTCCCTGTCTACTGAGCAGGAAGGCATCTTAAATTCCTGGTTGCCGCTTCACCCAACCAAACACCAATGTCATGCTTTCCGCATGGCTGAGGAGACCCTGACAGTTCCCAGATGCAGCAAAGGGGCAGTCACGCACCACCTGCATCCCTATCTGACCTCCTCTTAGCCCTATTTCCACTCCCAGACCTATGAAGAAGCTGGGTGGACATTCAATTCAATGCAATTTACTCACCCAGTCTTCACTAAGCACTTACTATCTGCAAGGCACCATGGGTACCATTACCAGGGGGTCCTAAGATGACTGAGACCAGGCCCTGTCCTCAGAAAAGGGGGCAGATGTAAGGGGGAGCAGCAAGGCCCCAGTGAAGGTCTCAGCTCACCCCAACAAGCACTTAATCATTCTGTCCTTCAGTTTCCTCATTTATCAAGTGAAGACCCTGGACTAGACATGACCTCTGGGCACTGGGCCAGGTGGAAACTCTGATTCCAAGCCTTCCCCTTACTCTCAGGCTCCCAGGCTCCTAGGAAGCTTACAGACTGGGTGCAGCCTTCTAGGAAGGGAAAGGTTGCCAGCAGAGTTGGTAGTGGTGAAGATTAAGTACCTTCCTTGAAGTTTCGATTTGTTCCCAGTACACAATGTAGGCTGGAAAAGATGAGAGATAATTTCAGAAAATTAAGTGGAAGATTTGAACTTCCACACCAAAGAATCTGCAGGAAATCTGCAGGAAATGGGGAGCCACTGGAGCCACTGACAGAAGGTCACTACCAGGGAGATGCAAAGGAATCTGGCAGAGGGTGGGCTGGAGGAGGTGGCGTTGAGTGATGTTGCAATAGTTAGTGAAGAAAGACTGAGACCTGAAAGGTTTCTCCCACAGGCTGGCCAAAGGCACCATTACATCAGCCCCTGCCAAAGCCACAATGCTTATTTTCCTAAACGCGCCCAAGCTCAAAATCACTTTGCACTATCTTTTTTTCAGTTCCACCAGTGGCTTTAGGAAAAACAGGCACATCTTGTCCCCCTTCTTCCCAGGTGCCTGAGGTTAAACAGGACCCACTAAGGTCTGCCAGGGAGGGGTGCCAGCAGCCCAGGTGCTGCGTGGGTGGGCATCTGGAAAGGGGTGCGCCTACCCGCAGAGAAGCCGTCCTCGTGGTCTGAGCTGTTGTGGCTGCAGTCGCTGCCCCTCTCGGGCGAGCTGTGGCTGGACGAGTCCAGCTCGGGCACCCGCAGGAACCTCTTGCGCCCCCACTGGGGGAGGTGCTCGCGGGCCCCGCGGCGAGGGGACTCATCCACGGCTGGGGGCGAGCCGTGGCTGTCCTTGGCCTCCGCCTCCGGCTGCTGTGGGTCGTG
>NW_007246181.1:767262-767812 GCF_000164805.1 Carlito syrichta
TGGCTCCTCTGCGGGGGCGCCCCGGCTGCCGCCATCCCCTCCCTCCGGGCGCCCGCAGCCGCGGTCCAGCGTCTCCCCAGCCAGGGCAGCCTGCAGATAGACGACTTTGAACTTCTCCTCGGCCAGCACCTGTTGCAGCCGCTTCAGGTTGAGCTTGCAGCGCTCCAGCTCCCGCTCCATGTCCTGCACTGAGTCCAGCCTCATGACGGGCGCCTCCTCCCCAGGGAACTCGGCCTGCCAGTGGCGCTCGAACTCCTGCGGGTCCCACATGCCGCTCGCCCCGTCGGGCCTCCGGGGCCTGCTCCTCCGCGCCGCAGCCGGCTGGGGTCGCGCCCGGCTGTCTCCGCGAAGCCCGCGCTGGCGCAGTGGCCTGCACTTCGCTTCAGCTCCCGGAGAGGAAAAATAAAGTTTTTCCCCTTCCGCCCCCGTACCTTCTCTTCTTCTTCTTCTGGGTTTGGCCTCCTTGACGTCAGCGGCTACCCGAAGCGGAGGCGGGCGCCTGGGGGCCCTGGGCCCGCCCCGGGCAGCCCCCGCCGGGCCGGGCGCCCCG
>NW_007246181.1:767897-786400 GCF_000164805.1 Carlito syrichta
TCCCGCCGCAGCGCGCGGTCTGCGCTGGCTCCCCGCACCCGAGCGCAGGGCCGCTCGGCCGCGCGGCCGGCGAGGGGGAGCCCCGGGGAGGGAGCGCGCGGGGCACTCTGGGCCCCCGCCAACCTCCCGCCGGCCGGTCCTCGGCAGCCTCGCCGACCCAGGGTCTGGGCGGCGCCGGGAACCTACGAAGGAGAGGTGGGAAAGGCGGTGTGGCGCCGACCCGCGGGGGTGCCCTTCGCGGGATTTATCGGGCGCCTTGAACTAACGTGTCCAACAGCCACAGCAGTTTAATCCAAACCTGGGAATAAAACGTGGGGGTTTGGAGTTTCTTTACGCATTTTTTTCTGCTGCGCACCAGCGTTTTCCCAGGGGAGAGAAATGGGGGAGGGTGACAGCACCAAGTGGCCCTGCAGAAGGCTCCTGCGACTTTACAGTTGACAGTGTGACCGAACCGAACCACAGCTCCAGAGGCTTGGGCCTTGGCGAGGACCCCAAGGGTGTCTAAGAAAAGCCTCCCCTCCACCTCCTCTTTGTGGCCTCAGACACTTCCCCCGGGGAGGAAAGTAGAGGAGGATCTGGGGAGAGGCGCCCGGTGGGGCGGGGCGGGGACTCCCGCTCGGCCCTCCCTCTGCACCTGCGGCGCGGCACTTTCGCGTTTCTTTTTTCGAGGTTCTGGGTAAGCTCCCACCGCCTGCTCCGAGAGGTCCTGATACATTGTCTCGTGCTTGCCGGGAGGGGGACCTTATCAATGATTCACGTTTCCTTCATTTTAAGGATGAGGAAACTGATACTCTAAGAGGCTAAGTGACTTGGCAGCTGGAAATTCTTCCTCCCCATAGTGCCCTTAGGGGGCTTGAGCTGAGCTCGCAACCTTCTCTGCAGCCCCGGCCACTCGCCCCTCACCCGAACCGTCGGCACAGGCCATCCTGCTCTCGCTTTTCCGTCCCCCTCAAGTCATCCCTCGAGGCTACACTTCCCAGCCACAAGTGAGAGAGTGCCATGCTTTTGCTCAAAAGTGGCTCCCTATCCCCTACAGGGTGGAGTCCATACTCCTTGGCAAAACACAGGCGCTCCTTCTACATCTGTCTCTGCCCACCTCTCTGCTTTCCTCCTATAACTCAGCCTTACCAGCACAGCGCCATCCCCAAACACTCACACTCCGTTGCTGCTGGGTGCCTTCTCTCCCTCAGAACGCCTTTTCCCTCTACACATGCAAAACTCACTGCCGCCTGGGAATCTCACCTCTGACCTGCCTTTTGGGCCCCTCTCCCTTGTTTGCATCAGCACTGGATCTTGCACATGCCTTTATCTTTGTTTGCCCCTGTTCCGTGTTATTATAGCTATTAGTGACATCTTTTGTTTCCCCTGCTCTAAGAACCCCTTAAGGGCAGGGCTTGTGTCTTTCTCATTTTTGTATTCCTGCTCCTTCTTGTAGAGTGTGATATAGAGATGACTGACAATTGCTGAAGGAAAGAAGTGAATGAAGGAAGGAAGGAACCAACGGACAGATGAATGAACGCCCCATTTTGCCTTCTCCTGGCCCTCTCCTGTTGTGAATCACTCTCCACTGGGGCAGATGTGCTTCCCACATCTCAAATACAGAATTTCCTTTCTTGCCAAAGTCTGTGTTTACTCATTTTACTAATATCCTGCTTCCTTCTTTCTTTTCTTTCTGTCTTTCTGTTTTTTTTTTTAATTTGGCGTGCTAATAGCACGAATCAGCCCAGTGTTTGTCTTCATGCCAGCCTGCTATAGGGGAATGGATATGTTTTACAATACACTTATTTAATATTTCCCAGTTTGAGTAATTTCTCAAGACTTCACCCAGTTCTTCCACCTGCTTTCTCTCCCACCTTAGCTTTATAACCCAGATGCCATCACAATCTCCCTTGTCCCCTGAGAAGCTCCCAGTGCCTATAATCAGCATCAAGGGTATTCCATCAAAGGGAGTCCACAAGCATCTTGGCCTCTGTTAAGATTTCAAATGAGAGAGAAAATGAAGCCCAGCAGTAATGAATGGGCCCAGTCAACAGTATATTGATTGGAAGCTCTTTCAACATGTATATTTAAATGCACAAAGAAAAAGAAAAACTATGAGTTACTAGAAGCATCCATTTCTAAATAAGCAAGTTCCCTGGGAGGATAGTTTCAACTCTGTCCTTTAATTAAAGCCATAGTATGATTCTTTTTTGGCCCAAGGAGGTTGTTAACCATGCCACTAATTTTTTCCACAAAGACCAATATAGCTGGAAATGCCAACATATGTCTTGTGTAAACAGATCCCAGGAGCAGCCTTCATGGTCTCCAGCCGGTGAATAGTTCAGTTTTATAGTTGGCTTTGGGTCATCATGGGGACAGGGGAAGGGTGGTTGACATTTATTGAGTCTACATTTCTAGTTGTCCTAACATCTTTGATCTCCTCTAATTCTTCACAACAACTCTTTAGAGAAGGTATTATTGTTGTCATTTGAGAGAGAGAAATGGAAGGTCAAAGGTTAAATGTCACACAACTAGTCTGCTAGATTCTAAAACCCGGCAGCTTTGCAAGAGCTTGATCCAGGTACATCTGTCACTGGCATTCATTCAGTAAATATTTGTTGAGCACCTACTAGGTGCCAGGTCCTGGAAAGTTACATTTAAACTATGTAGCCTGGCATATCAGACCCCTCGCAGCAGATGCTCTGACCCCAGCCTACTTTTATAACCCCATTTCCTGACTTTCTTTTGCTTTCTACATCCATCAGCCCCTAATCTGAGTGACCCTCTAGAGCAGATGGCTTTGTGCCCCATGCCACCTTCCCTTGGCCTACCTCAAATTTCTGCAGTAGATGGATTCCATGGGCTGCTGAGGTCTCACCTCAAACACCCGCCCACCCACTACACTCCACTTGTCTGTCTTAGGGCTTTTTTCAAAGTCACAAAACTCTCAAGAGCAGCGTAGATACAAGCTTCCTTAGGGGAAGTCAGCATCCCAGGGGCATCCCGTGGCCAGTGGCTTAGGCTTCTAGAAGTGGAAGAACTTTCTGAGACATACTTTACATGGTTGCCCGGTGGACTCCAACAGGAGCGAGACCCATTTGCTCACAACAGTACCCAATGGGTAACAAGCTCTCTATAGGTTTTCCCTTGGTGTCTGCCTCTTTCTCTCTCTCTCTCTCCTTCTCCCTCTCCCTCTCTCTTATTCCTGGCATAACCATCCAAACAAAATACTTGCACCAGGTCTTTATCTCAGTTTCTGCTTTCCCCTTCTCACCACGACGACCTCCAATCCCCCCTTTCCCTTCTGATACACCAGATGAGACGCTTCACCATTTCTCCAGTTGTTCCTTGGACTCTCGTGCCTTCCTTCCCAGACTGCTTCCTCTTCTACATAGTGAGACCCTAATTTTACCTGTCAAAGACCAGCTCATCTGTGACTTTCTTTCTCAAACCTTCCCTTCTCCAGGTACAGTTAGGCATGACCGTCTACAGAGGCACTTATCTTGCTTCCAGTTCTGGTCATGGTACACTCTAATTAACTTCATGGCTCTTCAAGTCCACAATTCCTTGTTCACTCAAGTCCTCAAGCTTCATGTCCAGGGCTCCTCAAGACTCCTGGCCATTTGGCACTTAGTCTTCAAACTGCCCCAGCACCTAGCAAAGTGCAAAACAGAGCGCATGTCTAGTCCATGTCTGCTGATGGAATGAATCAATGATGAATGAGTGAAAGAATAATTACTACCAATTAAGGTTCTTTTGGACTTTAAAGGGCAGAGTGGGAAGACACTTGTAGGTCATGCTGTCAGAAACTCTACCTTTAAAAGAATTCCTGTGAGCTGGGCTCGGTGGCTCAGCCTGTAATCCCGCGCCTTTGGGAGGCTGAGGTGAGTGGATTGCCTGAACCCACGGGTTCGAGACCTGCCTGGGCAGCGAGACCTCATCTCTACAATAAATCAAAAAATCAGCCGGGTGTAGTAGTGCATGCCTGTAATTCCGGCTGCTTGGAAGGCTGATGCGGAAGGATCGCTGGAGCCCAGCAGGTGGAGGCTGCAGTGGCCGGGAGCGGCCACTGCACTCCAGTCTGGGTGACAGAGTGAGACTCCAACTCAAAAAAAATTAAAATTAAAATTAAAAAAAAAAGAATTCCTGTGGATTAACAAGCAGCCTCTATAGAAATATACAATTGGGCTATCAGTCATTCACACTTCAGTGTAAACTGCCTTTTGCCTCCCTTTCTTCATGCTTATCTGAGGTTAGTAGGAAAGGGCTAGGAGCTTAGATGAAAGCAGTGTATAGCCAGGAGGAAAGTCCCTGGGGAAAGTTGGGTTGAGGTGTGGCCTCCATCTCTGAGTGCTGAAGGTGCAAACACAGAAAGAAGTCCCCTCTTTCTGAATACTTTGTCCACCAGGTTTGTGTTCTCTAATGCAAGAATTTTCCTGCCTACAAATTAGAATAACCTGGGAGAGCTACTAAGACTATGCAGTATTGGGCTTCCTTTGACATCAATACATTCAGCATCTCTGGAAAGGGGCCCCACATCAGTATTTTATTAATTTGTTTCTAGCTTTATTGAGATATAATACAATAAAATTCACTTGTAAAGTGTACAGTTTGATGAATTTTGGTAGTTGCCAATAGTCATATAATCTCCACAATAATCAAGATGTAGAATAGTTTTATCGTGGTAAAAAGTTCCCTCCTGGCCGGGCTCAGTGACTCAGCCTATAATCCCAGTACTTTGGGAGGCCTAGGAGAGTGGGCAACTTGGCAAGACCTCGTCTCTACAATAAATAAAAAAATTAGCCAGGCGTGGTAGCGCACGCCTGTAGTTCTGGCTACTTGGAAGACTGAGGCAGAAGGATCACTGAAGTCCAGCAGGTCAATGCTGGGATGGCCGTGAGCATGCCACTGCAGTCTAGCCTGGGCGACGGAGTGAGACTTTGACTTAAAAAAAAAAAAAAAAAAAAAATTCCTCCTGACCTCTTGAAGTCAGTATCTTACCCCAGGCAACCACAGTTTTCTAGAATTTCTGTCACTATAGTTTTGCCTTTTTTATAATTTAATATGAATGAATGTAGTCTTCGGTGTTTCACTGGTTGTTGAAACTTAGCATAATGTTTTTGAGTGTGATACACGTTGCTATGTGTATTTCTATTTCTTTCCTTCCCTCCTTCCCCCTCCAGGGTCAAAAATAGGCATTTTAATGTACTTTATCACATTCAACCCTCATTGTAATGCTGTGACAGAAGTATTACTATCATCTTGCAGGTAAATAAATTGTGGCTTGATGAGATTAACAGAGGCATTAAAGTTTACACAATTCATTTCTTTTTATTGCTAGGGAATATTCCATCACATGAATATACCCCTATTTGCTTATCTGTTATCTATTTGATGGACATTTGGGTTGTATTTGTATAGACATATGTTTTCATTTATCTAACAAAAAAATAGAAATGGGATTGCTGGACCATACAGCAACTGTATATTTGTCTAAGATACTGCCATACAATGTTTTCCAAAGTGGCTATACTATTTTCCACTACTATTAGCAATGTATGAGAGTCCCATTACTCTACATCCTTGTCAACACTTAGTGTTATCAGTCTTTACTTTTTTTTCCTTTTTTTCTTTTTGAGTTTAAATCTCACTCCAGTGCCCAGGCTGGAGTGCAGTGGCATGCTCATGGCCACCCCAGCATCAACCTGTTGGGTTCAGGCTATCCTTCCATCTCAGCCTTCCAAGTAGCCAGAATTACAGCCACCTGCTACCACATACAGCTAATTTTTAAATTTATTGTAGAGATGAGGTCTCGCCAAGTTACCCAGGCTGTTCTCGAATCTGTGGGCTCAGGCAATCTGCTCACCTCAGCCTCCAAAGTGCTGGGATTACAGGCCTGAGCCACTGCGCCCAGCCCAGTCTTTTCATTTTAGCCATTTCAGTGGGTGTGTAATGCTGTCTTTTTTTTTAAGTTGGAGTCTCACTCTTGCCACCCAGGCTGGAGTGCAGTGACATGCTCACGGCAACCTCAGCCTTGACCTGCAGGGCTCAGATGATCCTTTCACTTCAGCCTTTCAGATAGTTGGAATTACAGGTGTGTACCACCATGCCCAGCTAATTTTTTGATTTATTGTAGAGATGAAGTCTCACCATGTTGCCCAGGCTGGTCTCAAACCCCTGGGCTCAGACCGTCCTCTCACCTCTGGGCTCTGGCAATCCTCTTGTCTCCACCTCCCAAAGTGCTGGGATTACAGTTGTGAGCCACAACGTCTTTTTATGTACTTATTGACCATCTGCCTTTCTTATTTTATAAAGTTTCTGTTTAAACCTTTTGTCCATTTTTATTGAATTTGTATTTATTTATTTATTTATTTATTTATTTATTTTTACCAGCCCAGAGAAGTAAGACTCTTTTATTTTCACTGTCCAAACATCAGTCAATATACTGAGAGAGCCAGCGGAAACCCTCGCCGTAGCCTTGCCTCTTGAGTACACTGCACATGAATACTTCCATGGGGTGGGCATTCAGCTCCTTCAGGGTCACATTCCCCTTTCCTGTGGTCTATCCATAAAGCCCAAATATCTCACGAAGTTTTTCTTACTGATTGCATCTGTCCTGTCAATTTTGTTACCCAAGATAAGGACTGGCACATTGGATATTGTTTCTTCAGTCATTAAAGCATTAAGCTCAACTTTGGATTCCATGAGGCAAGAATGATCTGCACAGTCCACCAGAAAGACAATCCCATTAATTGCTGGGAGATAATATTTCCAAACCCAACGTGCTTGTTCGTGCCCACCAAGATCAAAAGTTATTAAAGTCATCCCAGCAATCGTCAGCTCTTCTGATGTCGGATGTAGTGTAGGAACATGCTGGCCCAATCTGTCATCTTTGAGCATGTGAAGAAGAGTAGTTTTGCCTGCGTTATCCAAACCCAAGAATACAAGTTTTCCAGATTTCCTGTAGAGTCCTAGAAACTGGAGCACACTGTTGAAGCCATTGTGGATCCACTCAAGATGAAAGACATTATTAGCCAGGCTTGGTGGCTCAGCCTGTAATCCCGCGCCTTTGGGAGGCTGAGGTGAATGGATTGCCTGAGCCCGCGGGTTCGAGACCCGCCTGGGCAGCGAGACTTCCTCTCTACAATAAATCAAAAAATCAGCCGGGCGTGGTAGCGCGTGCCTGTAATTTTGGCTACTTGGAAGGCTGAGGCGGAAGGATTGCCTGAGCCCAGCAGGTCAAGGCTGCGGTGGCCGGGAGCGACCACTGCACTCCAGTCAAGGCAACAGAGTGAGACTCCTACTCAAAAAAAAAAAAAAAAAGAAAGACATTATTAATGCTTACTGCGGCCTGAGGGGCTCCTCCAGCAGCGGCTGGCAGCTTCTGAATTTTTAAATAATTGAGTTGTAATAACTTTTTAATACTATTTATTCGTGCCCTTTGTCAGATATATATTTTGCAGATAATTTTTAGTTTGTAGCTTACCTTTTCATTTTTTTATCTGTGACTTTTGCATAGTGAACATTTCCTATTTTGGCAAAACACCTTTTGTTAATTTTTTAATAGTTTTAACTTTTTGTACCCTGTTTAAGAAATCTTTGCTTCATCCAATATCACAAAGATTTTCTCCTATGTTTTCTTCTAGACGTTTAATAGTTTTAGTTCTTATGTTTGGGTCTGTAATCTACTTTTAGTTAATATGGGAGTATGGTGTAGAGTAAAGATAGAGGGTTTCCCCCCATGTGGATATTCAGTTGTTTCAGCACCATTCAGTAAAAATGCTACCTTTCCCTCACCAAATTACTTTGGTCACTTTGTCAAAAGTCAATTGACCTTACGAAGGTGGATCTATTCCTGGACACTGTTCTGTTCCATCGCTGTATATATCTGTCCTCATAGCAACACCACACTGTCAAGTTTTATAGTAGCTCTTGGTAGTGTATGTCCTTCAACTGTCCTACCTGTTAAAATGGTTTTGACTACTTCTAGTTTTATATTTTATTATATTCACAAGGTTGAACAACCTTCACTATTACTTAATTCCAGAATATTGTCATCACTCCCAAAAGAAACCCTGTGCTCATTAGCAGTCAATTCCCATTCTCCCCTTATTCTAGTCCTTGGCAAACACTGATCTGTTTTCTGTGTCTATGGATTTGCCTATTCTGGACATTTCATATGAAGTGAATCACATATGTGGTCTTTTGTGTCTGGCTTCTTTTACTTAGCAGAACATTTCTGAGGTTCATCCATGTTGTATTATGTGTTAATACTTCCTTTTTATGTCTGAATAATGTTACATTGTCTGGATACCCACATTTTGTTCACCTATGCATCAGTTGACGGATATTTGGGTTTTTCGCCTTTTTGGCACTTACAAATAATGCTATTATAAACATTCACATACAATTTTTTGAGTGAACATATGTTTTCAATTCTATTTACACCTAGGAGTGGAATTGCTGGGTTATGCGGTAACTCTACGTTTAACTGACTGAGGAACTGGTCAACAGTTTTCCAGAGTGGCTTTATCCCTTTATATCACCCCCCCGCCCCCAGCAATGTACGAGGGTTCCAATTTCTCACCAACACTTATTGTTTTCTTTTTTATTTTTGTGTGTGTGTTTTTTTTTAGTTGGAGTCTCACTCCATCGCCCAGACTGGAATGCAGTGGCACACTCACGGCCACCCCAGCATTGACCTGCTAAGCTCCGGCGATCCTTCTGCCTCCCCTTCCAAGTAGCTGGAACTACAGGCGTGCTACCATGCCCAGCTAATTTTTGATTTATTGTAGAGACGAGGTCTTGCCAAGTTGCCTCAGTCTCAGGCAATACATTTGCCTCAGCCTTCTAAAGTGCTGGGATTACAGTTTGAGCCACCCACTGAGCCCGGCCTGTTTTCTATTTTTTGTATCATAGCCGTCCTAGTGGGTATGAAGTGGTATCTCTTTGTGGTTTTGATTTATTCACATTTCCCTAATGGCTAATGAGGTTGAACATTTTTTCATATATATTGTGGCTGTTTGTATATCTTCTTTAGAAAACTGTCCACTCAAATCCTTTGCCCAATTTTTTTTTTTTTTTTTGAGTTGGAGTCTCACTCTGTCGCTCAGACTGGAGTGCAGTGGCCACTCCCGGCCACCACAGCCTCGACCTGCTGGGCTCCGGCGATCCTTCCGCCTCAGCCTTCCAAGTAGCTGGAATTACAGGCATGCGCTACCACGCCCGGTTGATTTTTTTATTTATTGTAGAGATGAGGTCTCGCTGCCCAGGTGGGTCTAGAACCCGTGGGCTCAGGCAATCCACTCACCTCAGCCTCCCAAAGGTATGGGATTACAGGCTGAGCCACTGAGCCCGGCTTGCCCAATCTTAAGTTGCATTATTTGCCTTTTTGTTGTTGAGTTATGAGTTTGTTTGATCGTTTGTTTTTGAGTCAGAGTCTCACTGTCACCCACACTGGAGTGCAGTGGCATAGTTATGGCTACTGCAGCCTTGACCTGCTGGGCTCAGGCAATCCTTCTGCCTCAACCTTCCAAGTAACTAGAACTACAGATGTGGTTTATTGTAGAGATGAGGTCACACCAAGCTGCCCAGGCTAGTCTTGAACTCCTGAGCTCAGAGCATTATGCTCTCACCTCCACCTCCCAAAGTGCTGGAATTACAAGCATGAGCCTGACCAAGTTGTGAGAATTTTTATATATTCTAGGTATTAGACTCTTTTCAATTGTATGATTCTAGGTGTTAGACCCTTTTCAATTGCTTTTTTTTTTTTTTTTTGAGTTGGGATCTCACTCTGTTGCCCAGGATGGATTGCAGTGGCACACTCACAGCCACACTAGCATCGACCTGCTGGGCTCCAGTGAACTTTTTGCCTCAGCCTTCCAAGTAGCCGGAACTACAGGTGTGCCCTACCACCCCTGGCTATTTTTTTTTTTTTTATTGTAGAGACAAGGTCTCCCCAAGTTGCCTGTGCTGGTCTCAAACCCATGGGCTCAGGCAATCCACTTGCCTCGGCCCCCCAAAGTTCTGGGGTTACAAGCTGAGCCACTGAGCATGGCCGATTTGCAAATATTTTCTCCCATTCTATATGTTGTTTCTTTTTTTTGAGATAGAGTCTATCTCTGTCACTCAGACTGAAGTATAGTGGTGCAATCATAGCTCAATGAAACCTCGAACTCTTGACCTCAAGAGGTCCACCTGCCTCAGCCTCCCAAACTACAGGGATAACAGGGCATAAGTTACTGTACATGGCCTCACTTTCTTGATAGTGTTGTTATATAGAAGATTTAGGCAGGACTCGGTGGCTCAGCCTGTAATCCTAGCACTTTGGGAGCTTGTGGGTTCAGGATCAGCCCAGGCAACCTGGGGAGACCTCATCTCCACAATAAAAAAAAATAATAATTAGCCGGGTGTGGTAGCACACATCTGTACTTCTGGTTACTTGGAAGGCTGAGGTGGAAGGATTGCTGGAGCCCAGCAGGTTGACACTGGAGTGGCCATTAGCATGCCACTGCACTCCAGTCTGGGCAATGGAGTGAGACTCCAACTCAAACAAAAAAGATTTAAATTTTGATAGAGAACAATATATTTATTTTTCCTTTGGTTGTTTGCGCTTTTTGTGTCATATTTAAGAAACTATTGCCCAATCCAAGGTCATGAAGAATTACCCCTGTTTTCTTCTAAGAGATTTTCAGTTTTAGCTCTTACATTTAAGACTTTGATCCACCTGAGTTAATTTTTTTTTTGAGTTGGAGCCTCACTCCGTCGCCCAGGCTGGAGTGCAGTGGCACGCTCATGGCCAACCTAGCGTCAACCTGCTAGGCTCTAGTAATCCTTCCGCCTCAATCTTCCAAGTAGCTGGAACTCAGGCACGTGCTACCACACCCGGCTAAAATTT
Organism: Carlito syrichta; assembly: GCF_000164805.1. NCBI lineage: Eukaryota > Metazoa > Chordata > Mammalia > Primates > Tarsiidae > Carlito > Carlito syrichta. The sequence goes on from NW_007246181.1 coordinate 778,774, forward strand.
TTATTTATTGTAGAGACGAGGTATCACCAAGTTACCCAGGCTGGTCTCAAACCCATGGGCTCAGGCAATCCACTCGCCTCGGCATCCCATAGTGCTCGGATTACAGGCTGAGCCACTGAGCCTGGCCAATTTTTTTTTTAAAGAGAGAAATATTGGCTGGGCAAGGGGGCACATGCCCATAATCCCAGCGCTTTGGGAGGCCAAGGCAAGAGGATTGCCTGAGCCCAGTTGTTTGAGACCAGCCTGGGCAATGTGATGAGATCGTGTCTCTACATCAACATCAAGAAAAATTAGCCAGGTGTGGTGGTGCACGCCTGTAGTTCCAGTTACTTGGAGGGCTGAGGGGGAAGGATTGCATAAGTTCAACAGGTTGAGATTGCAGTGACTGTGAACATACCACTGCATTCTAGCCTAGGCGACAGAGTGAGACTCTGACCCAAATAAATAAATAAATAAATAAATAAATAAATAAATAAATAAATATTGTGTCTAATGGTAAAACTTAGCATACTCCAGAACCAGGAATGGTGTGGAGTCACAGCAGCAGGGACGAGCAGACGATCCTCCATGGAGCCTTACATGGTGAAGAGGATGAGGAAGGTGACCACCAAACAGAAAAACACCAAGGCCTCAGACAAGACAAAGCCCAGAATGGCAAAGGAGAAGAGCTGCTGCTTGAGAGATGGATTCCTGGCATAGCAACAATCAAGCTGCCAAACCCCGTTCCAATGCCAGCCCCTGGACCAGCCACACCAACCGTGGCTGCTCCCACACCAATAAACATGACTGCCGTGTCCATGTCCCGGGAGACAACTCTGGTCTGGAACTCCTATCTGGCCACTTGGAATAGGGAGTTGCTGTAGGATGGACGTTCAGATGAATTCTCTGGTCTATACAGGAAGGAGGCAGACGCAGGCCTGATGAGACCCCTGGTACAACAGCAGGTCAGAGCTGGAGAAATGAGTAGTGCCCCGTGGTCTGCGTTTTTTCAGTCTCCACAACTTTAGCCCTTGTTCTCAGCTCCCCCACTCCCACATTGAGTTAATTTTTATATAGAATTTTGAAATTTGAATTTTAGGATCCACTTGTCAATATCTGCCCCCCTCAAAAAAAGGAAATGAGATTTTGATAGGGAATGCATTGAATCTATAGATCAATTTGGGGAGTATTGTCATTTTACCATTATCAGGTCTCCTTTAATCTAGAGTAGTCCTCCTACCTTTATTTTTATTTTTGTGTATTTATTTCTATCCTTCACAGCTTTGCTTTTTTTTTTTGAGTTGGAGTCTCACTCTGTCACCCAGACTGGAGTGCAGTGGCCACTCCCAGCCACTGCAGCCTCGACCTGCTGGGCTCCGGCGATCCTTCCGCCTCAGCCTTACAAGTAGCTGGAACTACAGGCACATGCTACCACACCCGGGTAATTTTTGATTTATCGTAGAGATGAGGTCTCGCCAAGTTGCCCAGGCGGGTCTCGAACCCACGGGCTCAGGTAATCCACTCACCTCGGCCTCCTGAAGCACTGGAATTACAGGCTGAGCCACCGAGCCCGGCCTGCATTGATGTTTTTGAAGACTCCAGGCCAGTTGTCATATAGAATGTCCTGCACAGTCTGGATTAGTCTGATGTTTCCCGTGGGTAGTTTCGGGGTGAACACTTCTGGCAGGTGCTGGTGTGTGCTTCCTGTTACATCACACCAGGAGGCACATGATGACATCTTCTCATTACTGCAGAATGGTGTCAGTTTCCTCATCATGCTACCAGGTTCTGCTGATTTCATGCCTTTCTAGAAACAAGCAAGGAAAAGTTTCAAGTACATCTTCTGTTTTTTGCATTTCCTAAATTACAAAACAAGAAGAGCTTGTGAAAAAAATTTGGAAGATCCAGAAGCATGTACAATTAAGAAAGAACATCTCTCTGTGGGTAACTATGTTCAGTTTCATGGTTTTCTATCTGGTGTTTTTTTTGTTTTTTTTCTTAAGTAGGGTCTCACTCTGTTGCCCAGGCTGGAGTGCAGTAGCATGATTACGGCTCACCACAGCCTTGACCTCCTAAACTCAGGCAATCCTTCCACCTCAGCCCCCCAAGTAGCTGGGACTACAGGTGCGTCATCATGCCTGGCTAATTTTTTTGGTGTGTTGTAGTGACAAGTTCTCAAAATATTGCCCAGGTTGGCCTTGAGCTCCTGGGCTCAAGTGATCCTTCCGCCTCATCCTCCCAAAGTGCTGGGATTACAGATGTGAGCCACCATACTTGGCCCATCTGGTGCTTTTAAAATATGCCCATCCCATCACCTTGGCATACAATAGGTGCACAATAAATGCTTGTGATGAAAAATAAACTAAATATCGTTTTTGTTTTGTTTTACAATAATATAGTTGTGTGATGTCCAATGAACTGGAACTTGCTTTTTCCTTTTTTTAAATTTGTAGTTTCAAAGATAGGTCTTGGGGATTTTCTATCACAATTTATGTGAGGTTTTTTTCGAGACATCAGCCAATTCTCTAGTTCTTCAATGCCAACTGAATGTCCAACAATACAATTCTTTTTTTTTTTAGATTGGAAATTATAATTTATTTAGGAAGTAGACTAGAAAGAGAGAGAGAAAGAGGGAGGAGATTCACCTCCGCAAGACAGGGGAGAGTGCCAAAGCTTAGGGAACAAAAGCATGGCCCCGCCATAGCTCAAAAAGCCACATGACCAGACCAGAGCTTAGCAAAAGTAATGGCCCCAACTCACTTCAATTCTGATATTAACTTCCCAGAGTTTGCTTAGACCCCACAGGTTAAGGGCTCAGTCCAACATGGGTGCCCACATTTTAGGCACCAGCTGCAAATGATGTGCCCAGGATACCCACAGTTCTGTCCAGCGGACTACTAATTTGGGGTTTCCACAGCATCTCTCTCAGATTTGATAATTTTCTAGAACCACTCACAGAACTCAGGAAAACACTTACTAATGCAGTTTATTGCAAAGGATACAAATGAACAGTCAGATGAAGAGGTAACCAGAGTGAGGTCCTCAATGGCCCTGAACGCAGCAGCTTCGGTCCCCATGGAGTGGTATGCCATCCTCATGGCATGTTAATGTATTGACCAACCCCTAAGCTCTCTGAACCTCTTCGTTTAGGGGTTTGCATGGTGGTTTCCATTATGTAGGCATGTTTGATTAAATCATTGAATTCAATCTCCAGCCCCTGCCCCTCTCTGGAAATTGGGGACTGGAGGGGCAGGGGGGATGGTGGGCAGGGGCTCTTTAATCACCTAGTTGGTTTTTCTGACCACCTGTTCAGTCCCCATCTTGAAGCTAACTAGGCCCACTCTATCCCAAGGAGTCATCTCATTAACATACAATAGACAGTCAAGTCCAGAGATTTAGGAGGGAACCAGGAACAAAGACCAAATATTTACTTTTCTTTTTAAAAATGATTTACCACTATACTAATGAGGACCAAGTATTTATTTTTTTTTATTATAGCACAGGTGTGAATCTTCCTTGTTCTCTTTAATAGCTCATGGCTTTTTGTTGTATAGATGTACCATGGTTTATTTAAAATATCCCCTATGGACGGGCTTGGTGGCTCAGCCTGTAATCCCGCACATTGGGAGGCTGAGGTGAGTGGACTGCCTGAGCCTGCGGGTTCGAGACCCACCTGGGCAACTTGGCGAGACCTCATCTCTACAATAAATCAAAAAAATCAGCCGGGCGTGGTAGCACGCACCTGTAGTTCCAGCTACTTGGAAGGCTGAGGCGGAAGGATCCCCGGAGCCCAGCAGGTCGAGGCTGCGGTGGCCGGGAGCGGCCACTGCACTCCAGTCTGAGCGACAGAGTGAGACTCCAACTCAAATAAATAAATAAATAAAATAAAATATCCCCTATGGATAGTGTAGGTGTTTGCCTATTCTTGCTATTATGAATAATGATTTATTTAAATAACCTGTGTGAGCCATTTGCCTTGCTAAGCTATAGTATGGCCATGTGCTCTTTGAGCTATGGCCAGGTCGTGTTTCCTTAAGCTTTGGCCTCCTCTCCTACCTTGGGGAGGTAAATCTCCTCTTTCTCTTGCTCTCTCAGATTTACTTTCTAAATAAACTATATTTTCTAATCTATAAATACATACATACATACATACGTTAAATAAATAAATAAATAAATAACCTCTGTGAATGGACACTGGAGTTGCTTGCAGTTTCCCTGCCATCATTAACAGTGTTGTTATATACCTAACCCTGAATTGTACCCCTCATCTTTATACTAAAAAAAAAGAGAGAAAAAAAAGTGTTGCAAGGACCATCCTTGCTGTGTATTGTAGGCTGGCTATGATATGGCTGGAGTTGCAAGAGTGAAAGTATTCCCTAAGACAGTTATGAATTAAGAAAGATAGATTAGGCAGGGCGTGGTACCTCACGCCTATAATCCCCACACTTTGGGAGGCTGAGGCGAGAGGATTACCTGAGCTCACGGGTTGGAGACTAGCCTAGGCAATTTGGTGAGACCTCCTCTCTACAATAAATCAAAAAATTATCCAAGCGTGGTGTTGCATGCCTGTAGTTCCAGCTACTTGGAAGTCTGAGGCAGAAGGATCACTTGAGCCCAGCAGGTTGAGGCTGCGGTGGCCATGAGCATGCCACTGCACTCCAACCTGGGTGACAGAGTAACTAAAAAAAAAAAAAAAAAAAAAAGCTGGGCTCGGTGGCTCAGCCTGTAATCCCGTGCCTTTGGGAGGCTGAGGTGAGTGGATTATCTGAGCTTGCGGGTTCGAGACCCGCCTGGGAAGCGAGACCTCATCTTTATAATAAATCAAAAAATCAGCCGGGCTTGGTAGCGCATGCCTGTAATTCCAGCTACTTGGAAGGCTGAGGTGGAAGGATCACCGGAGCCCAGCAGGTCGAGGCTGCGGTGGCCGGGAGCGGCCACTGCACTCCAGTCTGGGTGACAGAGTGAGACTCCAACTCAAAAAAAAAAAAAGATTTATTAAAGGGAAGATATGTTATGAAGGGCACAACAGACCAAACAGCAGAGAGAATGTTTGCTGTCTGCAAAGAGGCAGGAGCTAGAGGGATGTTTTTATAAGAAGGGTCCAGTGTGGACCAGGAGGAATTAATCTTAGGGGATGGTCTATGAAAGGAAATTTCCAGAGATTTGTGAAGCAGCTGATTGATGGTGGTATCTTATTTCTTTAAGATAAGGTTAGTTAACAGTAACAGTTAACTAACAACAAATAATTAATTGCTTTTAGTTTACTGCAAATGTTTTCTAGCAGGCGAAAAAGCTTTTACAGTTTTTACAGCTTTTTGCTGTCATCAGTAAGTTTCTTTGCAACATTTAAAAAATCTCACACTGAGACTTCCTTCCTCAATTTACGTAATATCGGGCCTCATACTTCTTTACAATCCTCGTGAGAATTTCTTCAGGTTGCATTCCCAAAAGTGGAATTCCTGGGACAAAGTATATGTACCTTGACATTTGGATAGATACTGCTAAATTGTCCCTCACAAACTGTATCCATTTGTACTCCATCAACCGTGTATGAGAGAGACCATTTATCCAGATCTTTGACAAAACTGGATGTTTTCAACTTTAAAAAATTGTTGGGAGCAGGGTGCAGTGGCTCACACCTGTAATCCCAGCACTTTGGGAGGCTTAGGTGGGAGGATTGCTTGAGCCCAGGAAGTCGAGATCAGTCTTGGCAACATAACAAGACTTCATCTCTATACAAAGTAAAAAAATTAACCCAGCGTGGTGGTGTGTGCCTGTCGTCTCAGCTATTTGGGAGGCTGAGGCAGAAGGTTGAGGCTGCCATGATTGTGCCACTGCACTCCAGCCTGGGTGACAGAACGGTACCCCTACTAAAAAAAAATTTTTTGTTGTTGCAGAAAATTTCATATACAAAAGTAAAAGGAAGATTATAAAGTGGCCCCATGTATCCATCACCCAGCTTGAACTCATGGCTGAGCTTGTTGCATCTTCCCTGTCATCCTCTTCCCCACCTCCACTGAGTGTTCTGAAGCAAATCTTAGACATCAAATATTTCATCTGTAAATATTTCAGCGTGTATTTCTAATAAAGGAATAAAAAAAAACACAACCCCATGATGATACCTCAATAAATTAACAACAGTTTCTTAATTTTTTTCTTTTTCTTTTTTTTTATTTATTTATTGTAGAGACGAAGTCTCAAGTTGCCCACACTGGTCTCAAACCTGTGGGCTCAGGCAATCCTCTCACCTCAGTCTCCCAAAGTGCTAGGATTACAGACTTGAGCCACCACGACTGGCCAATTTTGTTCTATTTTTATTTTTAGAAGACAGGATTTCATTCTGTCATCAGGCTGGAGTGCAGTGGCACAATCATAACTCACTGTAATCTCGGCCTCCTGGGCTCAAATGATCCTCTCACCTCAGCCTCCCCAAAGTACTGGGATTGCAAGGAGTGAGTCACCATGCCTGGCCAACAATAGTTCCTTAGTATCATCAAATATCAATCTTCACCTTTCTCAATTGTCTCATAACTTATTAGTAGTTTGTTTAAATTAGGATTCAAAAAATTCCATAGATCACAGTTAACAAGTCCCTTAAATCTTTTTAAAAATTAATAGCTTCTCCTTCCATTCTGTGTCTCAATTTATTTGCTGAACAAATTCAATTATTCACCCTGTAGAGTTTTCCACAGTCAGCATTTTGCTGATTGTAACCCCGTGGTATCACTTAACATGTTCCTCCTGTGAACTGGTAGCTAGGTCTAGAGTTGTGATCAGATTTAATTTGGGGATAGGGTGAGACTACATAGGTGGAATTGTGTTCTTCCCTCAGAAAGCACATCACGGCTAGCCATGTGTCTTCTTGTGATATTAGCAGCCATTGATGATCAGTGCAAGATGGTGTTACTCCATCATTCCATCTTCATTTAATACCTGGAAAATGTCTATAGATAGAAACAGCTGGGCACAATGGCTCACAGCTGTAATCCCAGCACTTTGGGAGGCCAAGTCAGGCAGATCACTTTGAGCTCAGGAGTTGGAGACCAGTCAGAGCAACAAAGAGAGACCCTGTCTTTATTTAATAATAATAATAACAACAATAATAATAATAATAAAGAAGCCAGGCACAGTGGCTCACACCTGTAATCCCAGCAGCACTTTGGGAATTGAAGGCAAGAGGATTGCTTAAACCCAGGTAATCCTGGGCAACATGGCAAGACCTCATCTTTACAATAAATCAAAAAATTAGCAAGGTGTGGTGGTGCACACCTGTGGTTCCAGCTACTTGGAAGGCTGAGGTGGAAGAATTGCCTGAACCCAGCAGGTTGAGGGTGCAGTGGCTGTGAGCGTACCACTGCACTCCAGCCCAGGCAACTGAGTGAAACTCCAACTCTAAATAAATAAATAAATATAATAATAGAGAAACACGCCCTCATCAACTATTTGGTTACCCAAAGGTGCAGTTCATATAGGAAACATATGGCAAATGCTTGATTTCTTACCTTTATTTCCAGTTTTTAAAAATAATGAGCTGGAGCTGGGTGTGATGGCTCACACCTGTAATCCCAGCACTTTGAGAGGCAGAGGCGAGAGGATTGCCTGAGCCCAGGGGTTTAAGACCAGCCTGGGCAACTTGGCAAGACCTCAT
>NW_007246181.1:786781-787816 GCF_000164805.1 Carlito syrichta
TTTTTTTTTTTTTTTTTCTTTTTTTTTTTTTAGTTGGAGTCTCACTCTGTTGCCCAGGCTGGAGGGCAGTGGCATGGTCACGGCCACCCCAGCATCGACCTGCTGGGCTCTGGCGATCCTTCTGCCTCAGCCTTCCAAGTAGCTGGAACTACAGGTGCACACTACCATGCCTAGCTAATTTTGGATTTTCTTGTAGAGACAAGATCTCGCCAAGTTGCCTGGCCTGGTCTCGAAACTGTGGGCTCAGGCAATCCACTCACCTCCACCTCCCAAAGTGCTGAGATTATAGGCTGAGTCACTGAGCCTGGCCTATTCATTATTATTTCAATGGATAGAGCTAGAAAATGTACATGTTTTAACTACATCGAGTTGACAGTAAATTTTCCAATTAGTATTCAGAACAACAAAATTCTTACTTAATCATAGAAATCTCACTTTTCTCTCTCCTTTTTTCCTGCTCAAAAATAGAACCCTGTTCTCAATAACACCAAATTGATTACTGACACAACTGTCTCCCTGAAATCCAAGCCCAGGGACATCCTAATATTCTGTGCTGTTATACACTTAATACTTACTATATGTGTACTGCCAAAGTGAGACACTTTCTAATCTTTGCCATTCTAGAAGGTACAAAATTGTATCTCACTGTGGTTTCATTTTGTATTTCTTTAGTAATTAATGAGGCCGGAATATGTCTCTGCATTGTAGGTAAGTCCCTCATTTAAGACTCTTCCCTCAAATTGTTGATATCCTCCAGAACAGCATTTCCCAAATTCCAATCTACAAATTAGCCATGCTATTATTTACTGACTACGTATATTTTTATTGAGTGTATTCCTAAGCAATCATATACAAACAACAACCATTAATAGATTTGCTGTCTACTTAAACACCTCCCTAGTGCACATGAACAGAAATACATGACTCTTAAAATTCGACAGTGGCCGGGCTCAGTGGCTCAGCCTGTAATCCCAGCATTTTGGGAGGCTGAGGTGAGTGGATTGCCTGAGCCCGTGGGTTCAAGACCCACCTGGG
>NW_007246181.1:787836-788134 GCF_000164805.1 Carlito syrichta
GGGAGCGGCCACTGCACTCCAGTCTGGGTGACAGAGTGAGACTCCAACTCAAAAAAAATAAAAAGGGATTAAAAAAAAAAAAATTTGACAGTGAGTACCACCTGAAATTATCCGTGTCCTGCCTACCTGCAGCGTGAACACTGTACTCTGGAACTCTCTGCCCCACAGACTTTGGCATTATGTGACTAAAACAAAAGGAGAGCTGTCAGTCATTGCCCCACATCAGTATCTTTAATAAGAAAGACAGCCGGGCTCAGTGGCTCAGCCTATAATCCCGCGCCTTTGGGAGGCTGAGGGG
>NW_007246181.1:788503-789974 GCF_000164805.1 Carlito syrichta
GGAGCCCAGCAGGTCGAGGGTGCGGTGGCCGGGAGCAGCCACTGTACTCCAGTCTGGGCGACAGAGTGAGACTCCAACTCAAAAAAAAAGAAAAAGAAAGACTATGCTCTGAGGAAAGCCAAAGCAAATACTCATCCTCACTTGGTGCTAGAGGTGGCTGCAAAATAGCAATAATATGCTTTACCACTCGATGTGGAAGAGAGAACCTGAGACTTGACTTGGGATGCTGCTTGGGGAAACCACATCGCCACCTCTCTAGCCCTCAGTTTTCTCATCTGGAAAATGGGGGTGTTGGAGTAAATGGCTTGCAATCCCTTTCAGGAATGAAGACAAGGTTTGTAACCCCTTGCATCTTTGTGCACTGAGAGTTCCTAGTTTAGAAGTGAGAACATTGCTCCCTTGTAGCTACCTATTTTCTCTTATATAGATTTCCATATCAGTACTGATGATGGGGGTCCCAGTCCACGCTAGCAAGCCTCTCTCTGTCATTCTTCAGATAACTCACACCCAGGGAGCACCAAAGGGTAGCTGAAGGGTTAGGGCAGTCCTGCTCATGTCCTGGCAGAGCTGAGGTCAGGGCAGGGTGGGCTGTGTGATCGTCGCAAGGGGGCAAGATCTGCCATTGGATAGGCTGGGACAGCCCTGGGCAGGGTCAGAGCCCAGGAGGAAAGGACATTCTCAAGGCCAGGAGAGGCAATCCTGAATGGGGATCAGGACTGTGGGTGTGGGTGATGTCTAGGAAAGAATAGCACAGGGGTTATGGACCGGAGAGCCTGGGTTGAACACCACCCTTGACATTGACTGGCTATGTGACCTTGGACAGTTACTTAATGACTTGTGTCTCAGTGTTCTCATCTGTAAAATAGGGATCATCATATTACCAACTTCATAAGACAGCCATAAGGATTAAAAGATTAAAGCAGAGTGGCCATAAGTATCAGCTTATGTGTTTCTGTGTTTAAACATGTCCAAGAGAGAAGAAGAAAGCAAAGGAATGAGGAAGAAAGACAGAGCAAGTGATTCAAAATTACTCCTCTCATAGGGTAGGGGTGGGAAGACTCAGCCCTGAGTTTTAGGAGGAAAATGGAATACACAGAGGTGAGTTTCTCTTACAGAGTGAAGGTAAAACAAATGAAACAACAACAACAAAAAACCCACACAAAACTACCTAGAGAGGATTTGTCACTTATTATTTTTTTTTCTTTCCTAATTGCCCTGGGTAGGAAGTCCAGTGCAATGTGAAATAGCTTTGGTGAAAACAGACATTCTTCGTTTTGTTCTTGATCTTGGCGGGGAGAAAGCTTTCAGTCTTTCACATGTAACTGTGGTTTCTCTCATAGATGCACTCTATCAGGTTGAAAAAGTTCCTTCTATTCCTAGGTTGTTAAGTATTTTAATTTAATTTTGAGACAGAGTCTCATTCTGAGCCCAGCCCTTGGCTAATTTTTTTTTTTTTTTTTTTTTTTTGAGG
>NW_007246181.1:790117-800840 GCF_000164805.1 Carlito syrichta
GTCTCGAACCCGTGGGCTCAAGCAATCCACTCACCTCAGCCTCCCAAAGGCACGGGATTACAGGCTGAGCCACCGAGCCCGGCGGATTTTGTCACTTATAAAGGATCCTGTACTCCAAGATACACCCAGATGCCTAAGAACAATAACATATTGTTCAGTAGCATGTGTATCTCACATTATCTGTTTGAGGGAGAAAGCCCAGTGATCACCAGTGATTGCATCTTTTTTTAGAGTAAGAGTCTCACTCTGTCACCCAGGCTGGAATGCAGTAGCACGCTCACAGCCACCACAGCCTCGACCTGCTGGGCTTAGGCGATCCTTCCATCTCAGCCTTCCAAGTAGCAGGAACCACAGGCACACGTCACCATGCCTGGCTAATTTTTTAATTTATTGTGGAGATGAGGTCTCACCAAGTTGCCCCAGCTAGTGTCGAACCTCTGGACTCAGGCACTCCTCTTGCCTCCACCTCCCAAAATGCTGAGTCATTGCGCCTGGCATGATTATATATTCTGTGAAGACAAATACACAGTTCAGAGTGGTGCACATTTCACTTAGTCTGCAAGGATAATCATGGTGAGTTACCGCAGACTGGACCACCTGGAAAAGCAACAGGTAAATCCATGGGGCATACCATTTGCTCAGTTATATGTGCAGAGAAAAGCAGAAATCACTGTGGACAGCGCATCTAGAGGCCTGCTTAGGGCATTAAGTTCAGGTCCAAATAGTCAGTGCTGGGGCCACCGCAGCATCCCAAGATCAACCAATGCTTGTGACCCTGGCATTGACAATCCCTTCTGCATGACATGCTCACCGATGATCCAACTGCCCCAAAAGGAAGTCATTTTTTTCTTACACTAGGAAAGAGATCTACTGCAATGTTGACTTTTTTTGTACTTGACAAAAAAATCTCCAACAATTTCCTTGAAGCATGTGCATGTGTGTGTGTGTGTGTGTGTGTGTGTGTGTGTGTGTGTGTGTGTGTGAGAGAGAGAGAGAGAGAGAGAGAGAGAGAGAGAGAGAGATGTCTAGAGAGACAACTTTCCATGGTCCTTTTCTTTAAGAACTGGGGAAGATTTAAATCCTGGATAATCTTCAACTATATCCCTGGGATATTTTTTACTACCACCGGCATTCTCCTCAGAGAATGGCTGTCACTCTCAAAGTGAAAGCTCACAGGCCCCCAGAGACATTGCAAAAGTCTCAAGAGACATCACGAAGTTCCTTCATGTTTTCACAATATTTCTTTATGACTAAATATGCTTGAAATTCCTTAAGCTAGTTCACGATTCATGTCCTACATCAAGGGTCAGCAAACTCATTCTATAAAGGGCCATAAAGTAAATATTTTAGACTTGGTGGGCCTCCCAGTCTTTGTTGAAGCTACAACTCTTCTCTGGTAGCTAGGAAGTGCCATAGGCAATATATAAATAAAAGGGCATTGTTATGCTCCAATAAAACTTTATTTACAAAGACAGAGATCAACCTTTCCTTCTACCTCTCCCCCTGCCATAGGCTGCAGATCCCTTGTGCTACATTTACAGAGAAGGGCAGTGGGATGGGGTGGGGAAAGCTAACATTTACAGAGCAGATACCACATGCCAGGCACTGGGCTAGCAGCTTGATGCATGGGTAGGCCTCTCAGAAATTGTGTGAAGGATACAATTGATATCCCCATTTTATAACTGAAAAACTGAGGCTCAGAGAGGTTAAATAACTTGGTTGAGGTTGCACAGTGGATGCTAGCAGGATTTGATCTCAGGTATGTGGAGCTCTAATGCCTGCACTCTTTCTACAAAAACTATGACGTGGGAGGTTGGAACTAGGCAGGTTTCAAGCTCACCAAATCTAACATCCTTATTTTACAGAGAGGAAATGGGAATAATAGGGGGAGAGCAGACAGAGACAAACATCTTCTTTCTCTGATTTATTCAGGGATGGCCCTAACTCCGTGACCTGGGGCATAGCCCCTCCCCTTGTGAACAAATGGTCTTCAGTCAGATTTCAGTCAGGATGCCCATCCTCACTGCGTGGACACCAAACTCCCCCTTCCTTCACGTCTCCCGTTCTCTTGCCTATCCACTGCTGAACGTCTAGTAACACATCACAGAAACAGCTAAAAATGTTCTCTTCCTCAAAGGTCTATGTTTATTACAGCATTGATTAATGAGGCTTGAATTAGCTGGACAACTTTATGTTGCAAATAACTGAAACCTGGCTGAGTGTGGTGACTCACACCTATAATCCCCACACTTTGGGAGGCCATAGTGGGAGGATTGCTCGAGTCCGACAGTTCAAGACCAGCCTGGGCAACATATCAAGAACTCGACTCTACAAAAAAAAAATCTCATAAAAATGTACCTGGGCATAGTGGCACATACCTGTAGTCCCAGCTACTTGAGAGGCTGAGGCAGAAGGATCACCTGAGCCAAGGAGTTTGAGGCTGCAGTGAGCTGGGATCATGCCACTACATAATAGTCTGGGCAACAGAGTGAAACTCTAACTAATACAATACAATACAATACAATACAATACAATACCTAAAACCCCAACTCAAACTGGCTTAAAAGATAAAGGCAATTTATTGGCTCACCATTTTATCCCACTGAACCCAAGACTGGGAGAGGTCGGAAGATAATAGTCGCCACAAAAGCAGTGGCCAGCGAGTTACTACAAGAGAGTGCTCCAGGTTGGGTTCGGTGGCTCAGCCTGTAATCCCAGCATTTTGGGAGGCCGAGGTGAGTGGACTGCCTGAGCCTGCAGGTTTGAGACCAGCCCGGGCAAATTGGCGAGACCACGTCTCTATAATAAAAAAGAAAAAAAAAAAAATTAGGCATAGTAACGCTTGCCTGCAGTTTCGGCAACTTGGAAGGCTGAAGCGGAAGGATTGCATAAGCCCAGCAGGTCGAGGCTGCAGTGACCGGGAGCTTGCCACTGCACTCCAGCCTGGACAACGGAGTGAGATTCCAACTAAAAAAAAAAAAAGAGAGAGAGAGAGTGCTCCGAACCATCGTGAGATGGACTGACAGAGATTCCAAAGAAAGCATCACTAACCGCCAGGGTGATCCATCTAAAGCACTTCTTAGGGGAGCTGACTTATAGAGTGGGCCGCAGCAAACCTTGTGATGGACAGCGAACAAAAAGGGATATTCTACCTAGGTAGGTACACAGTGAGGGGGTTAGAGTATAAAGTTTTTATGAGGGTTTAAGGAATTTGGGTCAGGGCCAGGGCCAGTTTCTTTCAACGTTTTGGGCAACAACCTAGAAACTTCTATCAGTGACTGGGAATGTTCAAGACCCTAGATGGGTTCAAACTTGCTGGAAAAATCTGCAGCTATTTTGGTCACAGAGCAGTCAAGACACTGTGATTTTCAGTTGTGATACAGAAAGTAGGAAGGAATGGGAGACCCTACACACACATAACTGAGCAGTTCAGGGAAGGAGCTAACTTCAGGTGGGGCATGACAGAAGCTCAAACAATGTTCCCAGGGCCCAGCTTCTTTCTGCTGACTTCTCCTCTTCCTCAGTATTGGTTTAAATCTCATGGCTGTAAAGTGGCTGCCACCCTGAGGCTACATTCTTTCTTATTTTCACATTTCCTCCAAAGAAGTGGGCTTTTCTTTCTCAGAAACCCCAGAAAACATTTCCTTGCTCCTATTGGCTTAGGTTAAGAACTAATTTTAAACCAATCACTGCACCAGTGACACTCTGTCTTAAGCCAATCAGGATCCATCCCTGGAACTGAGAGTGGGGTTAATTGTACCAAAACCACATGGCTTAGAACAGGGAAGGGTTAATTTCCCCATGAGAAATCAGAGCAGTGTTGGCAAGAGAAGAGGGGTTGGCAAACAAAAATGTCCTTTTTAAGTTGAACTAAGGATCATCAAAGAACTTTTCCATTCCTGAGAGTTCACTGCTCCATTCCATTTCTTCCCCATTTAGGCAGAGATGCTGTTTTTGCATCCACTCCCCCTCTGTCATTTTCTGGGTGAATCCTCTGCCATCTGCCTGGCACACAAGCCATGTGCAAATTGCACAGGATGAATGTGGGGCAGCTGTGTTCCTAATGGGTACTTCTTGGTGGCCAATGTGTGTCTGAAAAAGGGAGTGTTCAAGTGACTCAGGGCAGAGAGGTTTTGAGTAGAGGAAGCTGTCTTGAAAACAGTCACTCAGAGGAACAAGCATTCTATTTTACGGAATGAAGTGTTGCTCAAGAGAACAAAAGAAAGAAAGAAAACAGCCACTCAGCTACTGCACAGGGTGAATAAAAGTTGATGCCAGGGAAGTGAGCGGCAGAGTCATGGTTTCAGCGAGACCTTGGCACAGTGCTGGAATCCTTAGGGTGCGCTGGAAGACATCAGAAGCCCTCACAGAGATGTCAGAAGGTAATCAGCAAACTACGGAGCTTGCAGCCTTTTCAGAGTTCGCATTAGCAAATGGGTTCATTAGTATCACGACAGGCCACCTTCGCTGAGTGCCAAAAACCCTACAAGAAATTGTGATATTAAGAGGTATGGCTCTGGTTACAATTTACATTATGAGCAGGTGGAAGTTGCTGACCCATCTGTTCTTCCCATGTAGACAGGGGAAGGGAAAAGGGCCAGGTATTCTCTGAAATTCTTTAGGTCCTAGGCTGGAGATTGACATGAGACACAAACACCCAATCCCAATGGTGGATTGTTTGTGGAAACAAGGGAAACTATTAAAGCCTGTGTCCATTTGGTGGCTGGCCTCATGCCTCACGTTCTCATTTTGTCATTTTGGTTGTAATGCATTTATGTCTAGGTGTTTACTGTCTAACATTGTTTAATTGTATTTTAACTTTCTCTCAAATTTACTTTACAAAGTTCTTAACATCCAGTTCTTTTTTTTTTTTTTTGACTTGGAGTCTCACTCCGTCGCCCAGGCTGGAGTGCAGTGGCATGCTCATGGCCACCCCAGCATCTACCTCCTGGGCTCCGGCGATCCCTCCACCTTAGCCTTCCAAGTAGCTGGAACTACAGGCAAGCACTACCAGCTAATTTTTGATTTATTGTAGAGATGAGGTCTCACCAAGTTGCCCGGGCCAGTCTTGAACCCGCAGGCTCAGGCAATCCACTCGCCTCGGCCTCCCAAAGAGCTGGGATTACAGGTTGAGCCTCAAGGCCTGGACAACATCCAGTTCTTAATCTCTGCAGAGTGTCACATTGAATTAGATCAGTTGGTTAGCTAAAATTCCACTCCTGGGTATATGTACCCAAAATATGAGGGCGTACCCCAACACACCCGGAATTTATGTAAGAATAAAATTATGCATTTATTCTTACATGTTTAAACTTCAGCCACCTTCAAAGTTCTCTCTGTTTGATGCAATACACCCATCAAGACACCTTTTCTGCTGCTCAAAACAGTTTTTAAACTCGTCAATTTTGATTCCTTTTAGTGTTCCTGCTATTTTTTATTTCACCTCTTTCATATCTGCAAAATGTTTCCCCTTGAGAATTTTTTCATCTGGGGAAACAAAACAAAACAAAAAAATCGCTGGGACAAGATTGGGCGAATAACTGGATGGGTGGGGTACAGGATTACGCCATTTCTGGTCAAAAACTGCTGAACACTCAGCGTGGTATGGGCAGGTACATTGTCATGGTGGAAGAACCAGTCACCTGTTTGCCACAACTCAGGACATTTCTTCCACAAATCATGACGTGACCTTCTAAAAACTTCCAGATAAAAACTTTGGTTGACCATTTGATCCAGAGGAGTAAATTTCAACTGTGCTACAGGGGGCCCACCCTCCAAAAGATAATTCTAGTTTTTTTTAGGTCCCTCCCTCATAATTGAAAGCAGGGACTCAAACAGATACTTGTACACTCATGTTCATAGCAGCATTGTTCCCAATAGCCAAAAAAGTGGAAACAATCCTAACGTGCATCAACAGTTGAATGAATGAATAAAAGGTGGTATTTCCATACCATGGAATATTATTCAATCATAAAAAGGAATGAAGTTCTGATACATGCTACAACATGCATGAATCTTCAAAATATTATGCTAAGTGAAATAAGCCAGACACAAAGGTTGACACAAGTATGGTTCCAATTTTTTTTTTTTTTCTTAGTTGGAGTCTCACACTGTCGCCCAAACTGGAGTGCAGTGGCCGCTACCGGCCACCGCAGCCTCGACCTGCTGGGCTCCGGTGATCCTTCCGCCTCAGCCTTCCAAGTAGCCAGAATTACAGGCATGCGCTACCACGCCCGGCTGATTGTTTTGATTTATTGTAGAGATGAGGTCTCGCTGCCCAGGTGGGTCTCGAACCCGCGGGCTCAGGCAATCCACTCACCTCCGCCTCCCAAAGGCGCGGGATTATAGGCTGAGCCACCGAGCCCGGCTTATGGTTCCACTTTTATGGGACACCTCTAATAGTTAAATTCATAGAGACAGAAAGTAGAATGCTGGTGACCAGTGACAAGATGGGGCAGGGGGAGGGGTGGGAGGGATGGGAGTTATTTTTTGAATGGTTTGGAATTTCAGTATGAAATGATGAAAAAATTCTAGAGATGTATAGTGGTGATGGTTGCACAAAATTGTGAAAGTACTTAATGTCACTGGTCTGTACACTCAATAGTGGTTAAATGGTAAATCTTATATTATCTATATCTTACCACAATAACGTTTTTTAAAGCCAGAGTTAGGGCAAATCCAAGTATAACACCGTTAGCTCCATTCTTTTTTATAAACCTCCTTAGCCTCAGCCCAAGCCTACCTGGTAATTAGAAAATCAATGTCTTTAGCTGGAAGAGAATGTTTCAGTCCATCTACTGCCTTCAAAGTGGGTTAGGAGGCTGGGCTTGGTGGCTCAGCCTGTAATCCCAGCACTTTGGGAAGCCGAGGCAAGGGGATTGTCTGAGCCAGCAGGTTTGAGACTAGCCCAGGCAACTTGTTAAGCCCTCATCTCTACAATAAATCAAAAATTAGCCGGGTGTGGCAGCGCGCACTTGTAGTTCTGGTCACTTGGAAGGCCGAGGTGGAAGGATCGCTGGAGCCCAGCAGGTTGACGCTGGAGTGGCCGTGAGAGTGCCACTGCTCTCCAGCCTGGAAGACAGAGTGAGATTCCAACTAAAAAAAAAAAAAGTGGGTTAGGAGAGTAAGTCATGATGCTGAAGGTTATGCCTTCGTGTGAATCTGAGGTGTAATAAAGAAGACATCTACATTGTTCAAACACCCACAAAAGCATGTCCTAAGAAGTTTCCAGGCCGGACATGGTGGCTCATACCTGTAATCTCAGAACTTTGGGAGGCCAAGACTGGAGGATCACTTGAGCACAGGAGTTTGAGACCAGACTAGGCAACATAGTGAAATCTCATCTCTACAAAAAATAAAAAAATTAGCTGGTGTGGTGGCACATGCCTGTAGTCCCAGCTACTTGGAAAGCTGAGGCAGAAAGATTGCCTGAGCCCAGGAGATCGAGGCTGTGGTGAGCCATGACCGTGCCACTGCACTCCAGCCTGGGTGACAGAGTGGGACTCTGACTCAAAGGAAAAAAAAAGTTTTCCTCTCATTCCTGTTTGCCATTCATTCAGTTCTCAGGTCCCCCAGCTCCTGATTTAGTTTCTTATTTATTCTTCCAGACAATTTTTATGGATATACAAGCTACTATGGATATATATTACTTTTCTCTTTCTCCTCCTGGCTACCCCTTCCCTACCTTTTTTTACTCAAATGATAGCACACTGTTCTGCATCTTGCCTTTTTTGTCACAATGTATTTTGCTGATCTTTCCACAAAACACATAAGGAGCTTCCCCACTCTGTTGTTACAGCTGTATAAGATTCCAACATATAGAGATATCATCATTTAATCAATCATTTATTGTTGAACATTTAGCTTGTTTCCAATCCTTTGCCATTACATACTTGTAATGAATAACCTTTTATGAATGTCATTTTGCATGTGTATATGGATATTTATAGCAAAAAAAATTCTGGGACTGAGATTACTAGATCACAGGGCGTATGCATTTGTAATTTTGATAAATACTGACTAATTGCTCTTGATTCAGGATGTCAATATACCCCTCTAACAGCAATGTTTGGGAGTGCTTGCTTTCTTATAGCTTGGCCCATGCAACATGACATAAAGTCTTAGATTTTTTGTAGTATAATGGGTGAAAATGATATCTCAATGTAGTTTTAATTTGCATTTATCTTATTATGACTGGAGTTGAGCATCTTTTTATAATAAGACCCATCTTTTTTTCTGTGAACCATCTGTTCAAAAATTTTGCCCATTTCCCTCTTGGACTATAAATCTTTTTTTTTTGTTGTTAATCAATTTGTAGGAATTCTTTAAATATTGCGTCATTTAACCCTTTGTGATATGAGCTGAAAATATTTTTCCAAGTTTATCTTTTGACTTTGCTTATTGTCTTTTTTTTTTTTTTTTTTGAGTTGGAGTCTCACTCTGTCACCTAGGCTGAAGTGCAGTGGCATGCTCCTGAGATCACAGCACACTGCAGCCTTGACTTCCTGGACTCAGGCAATCCTTCCTCCTCAGCCTCCTGAGTAGCTGGGACTATAGGTGCCCACCATCGTACCCAGCTAATTTTGGTTTTTTGTAGAGATGAGCTCTTGCTACGTAGCCTAGGCTAGTCTCGAACTCCTAGGCTGAAACAATCTGTATAGAGCACATAAAAGGAAGTAACTAATGTCAAGAATTTTTAACTTCAAGCACTTTAAACATGTTTAAAACACTTTCTAAACATCATATGTCTAGAACTGATAAAAACATAAAGGTATTGACTGAATTTAGGACTGGCAACTGGAGATAAGCATGCGACCTCAGACGCAGAACAACATGTTTCATTTAAGACTGTGGAACACATATTTTTAGGCCGGGTTCCTTGGCTCAGCCTGTAATCCTAGCACTTTGGGAGGCCGAGGTGAGTGGATTGCCTGAGGCTGTGGGTTCGAGACCAGCCCAGGCAACTTGGTGATACCTCGTCTCTGCAATAAATCAAAAATTAGCTGGGCGTCGTAGCATGCTCTTGTAGTTCTGGCTACTTGGAAGGCTGAGGCGAAAGGATTGCTGGAGCCCAGCAGGTTGATGCTGGGGTGGCTGTGAGTGTGCTGCTGCATTCCAGCCTGGGCGAGGGAGTGAGACTCCAACTCAAACAAAACAAAACAAAACAAAACAAACCTGCAGAAAACATATTTTTAAACCACAAACCAAACAACATGTTTATCAAATTCAGACCATATTAAGACCAGACCAAAACTGAGACTTGCGCTTGTCCACCAGAAAGATCAGTCCTTGCAACTCTCTGGGACACAACTTGGAGCTCCTGGTGAGAACTCTTTTTATTGTCCTTGCAGACTCACAGGGACGTTGCCGTGAAGATCCAGGCGACTTCCTTGCAGGATGTGGAGTGTGTGTTGCAAGACATAGAAAGTCCACTGTGGTACACGCTGCAGACCAACCATCTGGCAGACCTCATGCCTGGTGTCGCTCTTCCTGGACCTGGTGAACTGGTTCCTTATCTTTCTTGGTGGGAACCTTTCCTCTCCAGAAGGAATCCGCTTGTCTGTTGTGCCTTTCTCCCTCTGTTGTAATTGTGATGGGACTAATGTTTTTTTACAATAAGTACTATTCGTAAGTAATGTCTTATGTTTCGTGCCCTATGGTTGACGTACAGTGGTTAAGTTTATAACATTTGCTTGTACCAAATTACCTTCTGATTGTCGAGGGAACCTGGGAGTATCTAGATAGTGCAGCCTTGGGAAACCAACTGTAGCCTGTGGCTTGTGCTGACTGCGTTAGCATCAATAAAAGTATGTCATTGTGGAAATATACAAACGTGTTATGTATGTCTATCACTGTGACTCGCATCCGCTCACAACACAATCCTCCCTCCTCGGTCTCACAAAGTGCTGAGATTGCAGGGGTAAGCTGCCTAGCCTGGCATTTGTTTTGCACACTTTATTTAGTCAAATTTATCAATTTCTCTTTAGTGGCTTTTGGGTTTTGTGATATAATGAAAAAGGCCTTACACTGCAGTTTTGTTTTATTTTATTTTATTTTATTTTTGAGTTGGAGTCTCACTCTGTCGCCCAGACTGGAGTGCAGTGGCTGCTCCTGGCCACCGCAGCCTCGACCTGCTGGGCTCCGGCGATCCTTCCGCTTCAGCCTTCCAAGTAGCCGGAATTACAGGCATGTACTACCACGCCCGTCTGATTTTTTTTTTTATTATTTATTGTAGAGATGAGGTCTCACTGCCCAGGCGGGTCTCGAACCCGCGGGCTCAGGCAATCCACTCACCTCAGCCTCCCAAAGGCGCGGGATTACAGGCTGAGCCATCGAGCCCAGCTTTTATTTTATTTTTTGAGTTGGAGTCTCACTTTGTCGCCCAAGCTGGAGTGCAGTAGCAAACTCACAGCCACTCCAGCGTTGACCTGCTGGGTTTAGGTGATCCTTCCACTTCAGCCTTCCAAGTTGCTGAAACTACAGGTGCGTGCTACCACACCCAGCTAATTTTTCAACATATTGTAGAGATGAGGTCTTGCCAAGCTGCCCAGGCTGTCTGGAACCCACGGGCTCAGGCAATCTGCTCACCTCGGCCTCCCAAAGTGCTGGGATTATAGGCTTGAGCTACTGCACCTGGCACACTGTAATTTTAAAAGGACACATTCAAACCGGGCTTGGTGGCTCAGCCTGTAATCCCACGCCTTTGGGAGGCTGAGGTGAGTGG
>NW_007246181.1:800924-803533 GCF_000164805.1 Carlito syrichta
GCTGCGGTGGCCGGGAGCGGCCACTGCACTCCAGTCTGGGTGACAGAGTGAGACTCCAACTCAAAAAAAAAAAGGACACATTCATATGTTCTTCTACTACTTTTTTTTTTTTGAGTTGGAATCTCACTCTGTCTACCCAGGCTGGAGTGCAGTGGCGCACTCACGGCCACCGCAGCCTCGACCTGTTGGGCTCCAGCGATCCTTCCACCTCAGTCTTCCAAGTAGCCGGAACTAAAGGTGTGTACTACCATGACTGGCTTATTTTTTTATTTATTGTAGAGACAAAGTCTCATCAAGTTGCCCAGGCTGGTCTTGAAACCCAGGGTTCAGGCAATTCTCTCCCAAAGTGCTGGGATTACAGACTGAGCCACTTGGCCCAGCTATTCTTCTATTACTTTCAAGGTTTCTTTCTTTTTTTTTTTTCAGTTTAAATTTTAATATGATTGGAATTTGTCCTCATATGTGATGTGAAGTATAAATCCAACGTTGTTTTTCCAGTGGATACCCAGCTGTTTCAATACTACATATTGAGACATTAATCTATTTCCCTGCTGGTTTTAGAATCTATTTGTATTAAATACTAATGAGCTAGATAAATGTTCTATTTTTTCCATTGACTGTCTGTTCATGCATTCAATTATTCAGCAAGTATTTACTGAATACGCTTTCTATGCTAGGTACCATTCTAGGCACTAGGGATTTAGCAGTGGACAAAAAAGGCAAATCCCTATCCTGGTAGAGTTGAAATTCTGGTAGAGAAACCCAGAAAAAAAACAAGATAAATAAAGAAAATGTATATTAGTGATGGGCATTAAGAAGAACAGCACAGCAGGGAGAGGAGAAAGGAGAGCCCTTGAACGCCTGTCTGGGGTGTCATTTGAGTATAAGTTAAGGAAATTGGCTATGAGGATTTCTAGGAGAGAATGTTCTGGGCCGAGGCAATTTAAGTGCCAAGGCAGGGAAGTGGGAGTGTGGCTGGCATGCTTGAGGAAAAGCCAGGAGACTCCTCTGTGAGGAACGGAGAGGGAGAACACAGGTACTCAGGTCAAAGAGGTGAGGGCAGCAGAAGGCACCGGTCCTGTATCCCACTGCACCAACACCACACTCTTTTAGACACCAAGGCTCTCTGGTCTGTTCGAACATGTGGTCAGGCTGGTTCCTTGTCTTAGTTTGGGTTTCCTTGAAAGCATAGTCTGAGATCAAGACTTTCACGCAGATAGTTTATGTGGGACTTGCTCCTAGGCATGGGAGTGAGGGACAGGTGGAGGGAAGGAGGGAGAGTTCATGCTACTCAGGAAAAAATGTGCAGCATTTTTATTGGGTTGGCATTAAATTTACAAATCAAGCAAGGGAGTTTGTCTTTATAGGGCTAAATCATTCTTTCCAGGAACATGATATGTTCTTCCTTTGTTCAAGTCTTCTTCATATAAATCTCATACTTTTCCCATTAAGTTTATTCCTGGGCATTTTATTTATTCATTTTGTTGTTGTTGTTTTAGTAAAAAGGATCTTTTCTTCCATTATATGTAGTAACTAGGTGTTGTTTGATTATGAAATATACAGGTTACCATATATTAATTTTGTACTCTGTCTTAATGAATTCTTTAATTCCCTGTAACAAGTTTTCAGTGTGTTGTTTTTAGGTTATCCTGATTTATAATCAGAGTACCTGGAATGGGAAAAGGCAGTAAAGTGCATTGGTTAAGAGTATGGATCTTGGATTTGAATTTTGGCTCTGTTCTTTTCTACTCATGTGACTTTGGGTTGGTTGCCTAGTTTCTCAGTGCCTCTGTTTTTCATCTGTAAAGTGAGGATAATAGTAGTAACTTTGTTATAGGGTATTCTGAGGATTAGCAGAGTCAGTATCTATAAAGCACTTAGAATGGTGTTCAGCACGTAGTAAGCACTTCTTAGTTGTTAGTAAATTTCCAGTTTTTGTGCCCTCAGTTTCTCTCTTTTGTCTACTTCATTAGCAGCTACCTCTAATATAGTGATATATAATAGTGATGGTCTTATGCCTGATTCTTGTGGGAGTGTTTCTAGAGTTCTCCCATTAAGCATGATGCTGGCTTTTGGGCTAAGCTAGACTTTTTTTTCATATTAAAAGAGTTTCATAGATTCTGTTTTGTTGCCTCTTTATCAAAGGATTTTGGCAAATGCCTTTTCAGCATTTATGGAGATAATTGTATGATGTTTCCTTAAGATCTATTAATAAGATGAGTTTCCCAGTCCATAAATTTGTCTGTTTCTTTTTGGCTTGGTCAATTTTTGCTTTGCATATTTTGAGGCTATGTTATTAGGTGCATACACATTTAGAATTGCTCTATCTTCTTAATGAATTGAAACTTGTATCACTATCAAGTAGCACTCCTTATCTCTGGTAAATTTCTTTTGCTTTAAATTATATTTTGTTGGCTGGGCTCGGTGGCTCAGCCTGTAATCCCTCACTTTGGGAGGTGAGTGAATTGCCTAAGTCCACGGGTTCGAGACCCACCCGGGCAACTTGGTGGGACCTTATCTCTACAATAAAATCAAAAATTAGCCGGGCGTGGTAGCATGCTCCTGTAGTTCCAGCTACTTGGAAGGCTGAGGCAGAAGGATCGCCAGAG
>NW_007246181.1:803553-828542 GCF_000164805.1 Carlito syrichta
TCCCTTTGCAGCTAAAGGAGTCTTGTATTCCTTTTAGTCTCCACTCCCTCTTTCAGGTACCCCGATAACTCCGGATGGTCCGGACAGCCTTCCAAGAAGCTGGGAGTACAGGTGTGCATTACCATGTCTGGCTAATTTTTTGATTTATTGTAGAGACAAGGTCTCGCCAAGTTGCCGGGGTTGGTCTCAAACCCTTCACTTCGGCCTTCCAAAGACTGGGATTACAGGCTTGAGCCAACACACCTGGCCTACTTTGGTCATATTTGAACTGCTGCCATAATTTTTGGGTATACAGAATGTTTTCTGCCCTCTGTTTAAATTTTGGAAAGAGGTAGTGGATGTTTTCCCTCTCCTCCTACATTAAAAACTATTCTTAAAACCTTCTTGAAACAATAGTACCACCAGGATAACTAAACTGGTTATATATGAGCAACTTAGTGAGTATCATTTTTTCTTCTGAAAGCACAAGAGGCCGATACAACTTCAGTTATCTTCCTTGGTTTAGTTTTATATGTATATATAAAACTAAAAAAAGCTGGGCTCGGTGGCTCAGCCTGTAATCCCGCGCCTTTGGGAGGCTGAGGTGAGTGGATTGCCTGAGCCCACCTGGCAGGCAAGACCTCATCTCTGCAATAAATCAAAAAATCAGCCGGGCGTGGTAGCGCATGCCTGTAATTCCGGCTACTTGGTAGGCTGAGGCGGAAGGATCGCCGGAGCCCAGCAGGCGAGGTTGTGGTGGCTGGGAGCGGCCACTGCACTCCAGTCTGGGCGACAGAGTAAGACTCCAACTCAAAAAAAATAAAAAAATAAAAAATAAATTATATTTTGTCAGCTGGGCTCAGTGGCTTAGCCGGTAATCACAGCACTTTGGGAGGCCGAGGCGAGTGGATTGCCTGAGCCCGCGGGTTCAAGACTAGTCCAGGTAACTTGATGAGACCTTATCTCTACAATAAAATAAAAAACTAGCCAGGTATGGTACTGTGTGAATGTCGTTCCAGCTACTTGGAAGGCTGAGGCAGAAAGATCGCTGGAGCCCAACAGGTTGACGCTGGGGTGACTGTGAGCCTGCCACGGCACTCCAGTCTGGGCGACAGAGTGAGATTCCAACTAAAAAAAAAAAAAAGATAATTGTGATATTTTGTCTGATACTTTGTCTACACCTTCCTTTTTTCCTTCCTTCCTTCTTTCTTTTGTTTCTTTTTTTTTTTCAAGGTATCACTCTCTTGCCCAAGCTGGGATGCAGTGGTGCAATCATAGTTTATTGAGTTCTAAAGCCATCCTCCTGCTTCAGCCTCCTGATTGGTTGGGACTACAGGTGTGCACCACCACCTAATTTTTAAATATTTAAAAATATATTTTTTTTGTAGAGACAAGGGCTTGCTATGTTGCCAGAGCTGGTCTCAAACTCCTAGCCTCAAGAGATCCTCCCAACTTAACCTCTTGAGTAGCTGGGATTATAGATGTGAGCCACTGCACCTGGCTCCTACTCTTTTTTCTTTTGACTAATGTTTTGCTAGTGTATCTTTTTCCATCTTTTTATTTTTAGTCTTTCTTAGTTGTTTGACATAGATCTATCTTTTGTAAGTGGCATGTAATTGGTTTTTTTTTTTTTTTTTGAGTTGGAGTCTCACTCTTTTCCCCCAGACTGGAGTGTAGTGGCATGCTCACAGCCACTGCAGCCTTGACCTGCTGGGCTTAGGCTATCCTTCTGCCTCAGCCTTGCGTAGCTGGAACTACAGACACATGCCACCATGCCTGGCTACATTTTTGATTTTTTGTAGAGACAAGGTCTCACTATGTTGCCCAGGCTGATCTTGAACTCTTGGGCTTAAGTGATTCTCCTGCCTTGACTTCCCAAAGTGCTGAGATTACAGATGTGAGCCACTGTGCCTGGCCTGGATATGTTTTATTATTTCATTTTGCCTCTCTTTTAGTTTAGAAAGTATATGCTCTTTTTCTATCATCATATTTGTTATCATAACATTACACCATACATTCTTAACTTATCAGTTTAATAATAATCAGTATTCTGATTTTTTTTTTTTTTTGAGTTGGAGTCTCACTCAGTCGCCCAGACTGGAGTGCAGTGGCCGCTCCCGCCCACCACAGCCTCGACCTGCTGGACTCCAGCGATCCTTCCACCTCAGCCTTCCGAGTAGCCGGAATTACAGGCATGTGCTACCATGCCCCGCTGATTTTTTGATTTATTGTAGAGATGAGGTCTTGCTGCCCAGGCGGGTCTCAAACCCGCAGGCTCAGGCAATCCACTCACCTCAGCCTCCCAAAGGCGCGGGATTACAGGCTGAGCCACTGAGCCCGGCTTCTGATTTTTTTTTTTAGTTGGAGTCTCACTCTTGTCACCCAGGCTGGAGTGCAGTGGCATGCTCACTGCCACTGCAGCCTCGACCAGCTGGGCTTAGGTACTTCTTCCACCTTAGCCTTCCAAGCAACTGAGACTTCAGGTGGACGCCACCACATCTGGCTAATTTTCTTTTTAAAAAAATTTATTGTATAAGAGCTCGGTGGCTTAACCTGTAATCCCAGCACTTTGGGAGGCTGAGATGAGTGGTCTGAGCCCGCGGGTTCGAGACCTGCCTGGGCAACTTGGCAAGACCTCATCTCTACAATAAATCAAAAATTAGCCGGGCGTGGTAGTGTGCACCTGAAGTTCCACCTACTTGGAAGGCTGAGGTGGAAGGATTGCCAGAGCCCAGCAGGTTGAGGCTGCAGTGGCTAGGAGCGTGCCACTTACTCAGGTCTGGGTGACAGAGTGAAACTCCAACTAAAAAAAAAAAAAATTTTATTGTAGAGACAAGGTCTCGCCATGTTGCCCAGGCTGGTCTTGAAGCACTGGGCTCAGGCAGTCCTCTTGCTTCTGCCTCCCAAAGTGCTGGGATTACAGGCATGAGCCACCACGTCCAGCCAGTACTCTGATATTAATCAATACTAGCTGTTATGTATTTTAATTCCATGTTTATCTATATATGAAATCTCTAAGGAAATTAATTTTATATAGATACAATGTTTATTTAGGTACATCCTCATATTTACCATTTTTAAGTTTTACATTAGTTCTTACGCCTTTGGTGGCTAACTATCTCATTTTTGTTTGTCTGAAAATGTTTTGGTTAGGCACAGTGGCTCAAGCTTATAATTCCAGCACTTTGGGAGGCTGAGGTAAGAGAATTGCCTGGGTTCAGGGGTCAAGACCAATTTGGGCAACTTGGTGAGACCTCATCTCCACAATAAATCAAAAAATAAGCTGGATGTGGTAGCACACGCCTGTAGTTCCAGTTACTTGGAAGGTTAAGGTGGAAGGATCACCTGAGCCCAGTAGGTCAAGGCTGCGGTGGCTGTGAGTGTACTCTAGCCTGGGCAACAAGAGTGAGACTCTAATTAAAAAAAAAAGAAAGAAAATGTTTTATTTTTTCCCCTTTCATTTTTGCAGGATATTTTACTGGTTGTAGTAATCTAAGTTAGCAGTTGTTTTCTTTTAGCATATTGAAGATACCATCCCACTATTTTCTGACTCCTGTTGTTATTGTTGAAAAGTCAGCTGTTAGTCAGTTTATCTGAGGTAATCTATTTGATTCTCTGAATGCTTTAGCATTTTTGTTCTTTTTTTTTTTTGAATTGGAGTCTCACTCTGTGGCCCAGACTGGAGTGCAGTAGCATGCTCCTGGCCACTGCAGGCTTGACCAGCTGGGCTCCGGCGATCCTTCTGCCTCAGCCTTCCAAGTAACTGGAACTACAGGCGCGCACTACCACGCCTGGCTAATTTTTTATTTATTGTAGAGATGAGGTATCGCCAAGTTGCCCGGGTGGGTCTTGAACCCGTGGGCTCAGGCAATCCACTTACCTCAGCCTCTCAAAGTGTGAGTTTACAAGCTGAGCCACCAAGCCTGGTTGAAATTTTTTCATTTTTAAAATTTTATTTTAAAGATGTGGGGCACAGTCTAGGATTAGGTATATAAGTGGTCATCATGCAGGTAAAATTTGGGCCTCTCTTTGGTCCTCACTTTGCTAGTTTGAAATCAGGTACCCTTATTGATGTTGTGTCCCCTCCCCCACTTGCTTTAAAATTTTTTCTAAGACTATACCTTAAGGGATAATTCCTTTCTTTTTTTTTTTTTTTTGAGTTGGAGTCTCACTCTATTGCCCAGGCTGGAGTGCTCGTGGGCACCTCAGCCTCAACCTGCTGGGCTTAAGTGATCCTTCCACCTTAGCCTTTCAAGTAGCTGGAACTACAGATGTGCACTACCATGCCCAGTTTATTTTTTTATTTATTGTAGAGGTGAGGTCTCATCACGTTGCCCAGGCTGATCTCAAACCCCTGGTCTCAGGCAATCCTCTCACTTTTGCCTCCCAAAGTGCTGGGATTATAGGCTGAGCCACTGTGCCTGGCCCAGGGATAATTTCTAAAGTTTGACACTACAGAAATTCCTCTGAACACGTAGAGTACCAGAAACCATAAGGAAGAGATTCAGCATTCTCTCCTAAGCATGAAGCTGGCTGTTGGCAATGGCTCCTTGCAATTGTCATTTGCCATAGATTACGATCTTCTCTTCCTTTGGGATATTAAGAGAGAGGATGTAGCCTGAGTGGTTCCTGCTTATAAAAGAAAATTTTGGCAATGGTGGCTCATGCCTGTAATTCCAGCAGTTTTGGAGGCTTAGGTAAGAGGAGTACTTGAGCCTAGGAGTTTGAGACCAGCCTGGGCAATGTAGTGAGAACTCACCTCTACCAAAAAAAGAAAAAGAAAAATTGCCAGGAATGGTGGCATGTACCTGAAGTCCTGGCGATTCAAGAGACTGATGTAGAAGAATTGCCTGAGTCCAAGAAATCGGAGGCTGCAGTGACCTGTGGTTATGCCATTGCAATTCATCCTGGGCAACAGAGTGAGACTCTGAATGAAAAAAAAAAAAGATTTTTTCCCCTTGATTTTAAGTTTATATGAACAGTATTAAATGTTAGGTCAGATAGAATAGGCTAGTGTCACATGCAAGATGCAAAAAATTGTACAGAAATTAGATTAGGAAAAAACAGTTTATTTAGAAAGTAGATTCGGGGGGGAGGTAATCCATCTCCCTCAGACTGGGGAGGAGGCCAGAGCAAGGTCATGGCTGCTTGAGGTTGAATGCTTTTAAACCTTTCCTTTGATAGGGGCAGATTGTTAGGTGATTGGGTGGCAGTCTGCTTTAAATCATCATGAAGGGAGCAGGTAAGCACAGGTGCCATGGTGATGGGGTCTGTCTTTTAAACTTCCTGATGACTGGATGGATGGGTGGGCCAGCCATATAGATGAGAGAGGCAGGGCAGGTAGTTGGAGGACAAATTCTTAGGACAAAGATGTCTTGTGACTTGCCCAGGATTCCAGGAAAGGATTATTGGAAAAGGATCAAGAAGACAAGAGAAATTCCATTTTGAGCTCTGTCCTTCCATTATATAATGTGTCGAGGCATGAATTTCCTTTTTAAAAAAATATTGTTTGGAGTATATTTGACTTCTTGACTCTGTAGATTAACATCTTGTGTTGATTCTGAAAACGTCTCAGCCATTTATCTTTTTGAATATTACTTTTTCCCTGTTCTTTTTTCCTCTTCTGGGACTCTATGTAAGCCTTCCAATTAAAGCTGTGCCAACTTTCCTCATAGTACACCTTATGTCACTTATCTCTTTTCTGTATTTTCCATCCTTTTATTTCTTTGTGCTTCATTCTAGACATTGTCTTCTGACTTATCTTCTAGTTCACTTATTCTGTATTCAACTGTGCCTCCTGTTAAACCTGTCATTTTAAATTTCAGTTATTATATTTTTCAGTTCTAGGATTTTTATTTGGTTCTTTTTCTAATCTGCTATGCTACATCTATAATTTCCAGTGTCCTGGTGATATTTTCAAGCTTGATTTCTCTTGCCTTGAACATAATAAGCATCATTGTTTTAGAGTCATTGTTTGCTCCTCCCATTAACTGGAGCCTCTGTGTTTCTGTTAACTGTTGTTTCTGTGCATTGTTACTAATAATGTCTTGTTCCTCTTGTGTCTAGTTAGCTTTACTTTTATGCCAGATATTGTTTCCAAAAAATTGAAATCCAGTATATTATCTTCATTCAGAGAGGATTTTCTTTTGCCTCTTCCAGGTGTCCTGGACCTCTTAATACGAAGTTCAGGGCTTGAGATTTTCTGGACCACCCATATGACCAGTTGCCAGATACAGTAAGAAGGAGGACCAGTTTACTTCGGGATTTCCTGTATTCTTATCCCCTCAGAGTTGCAGTGTAAAGCTTTGGAATGGGGTGGCTTATCATAGTCCCTACCCTTGATGGAAATCAACCTTGTCCTCTATCCCTGTGGGATTGCCAAAAGTACATCTTAGACTCTCATAAAATATTTCTGGAAATAGTGATTTCACCACTCTGCATTCCCAAGTTTTCCCAGATCTCATCCAGTTCTCATCCCTATCTTGTTAACTCTCTGATGCTCTAAAAAAGGTTTCTGTACACTTTGTCCAACTTTTAAATTTCTCCTCATGGATAGGATTGTTTTACATTATCTGGTCTACCTCTACCAGAAGAGGTAGTAGAGGACCACATGAGGAACCATCCTAGAATTCCTGGAATAAATCCCACATGGCTATGATATATTAATTTTAATCTGCTATATTCTGTTTACTAATATTACATTTGTGTTTTCGCATTAATATTAGCTAGTGAGATATATCTATGCTTATATTTTTTAGTGAAATCTTTCCTGGGTTTGGTAGAAGTCTTGTGCTCATATTTTTTAAAGATTTTGGAAGTTTTCCTTCTTTTCCTATCATCTATAACAATTGAAACAGCCCTGGTATTATGTCTCTTCAATGATTTAGTAGAATTCCCCTGTGAAGCCATCTAGCCCAATGGCTTTAATTGTGTTCATTGGGACTCTTGCTGGGGGCTATGGAGGGGGAGAAGTGTAACCTAAATGACAGACAATATTTGATTCACACCAGTGCACACAGCTGTAGCTGGAGTAATTGTGTGGTTAAAAAACAACAAGACATGTCGTTAGAGTACATTTTCGATACCATGAAATTATAAAGATTTACATTTTTTATTTTTATTGTGAGAATAGAAAAAAGCCTAAAGTCTTTTTTAAAAAATCATTTCATGTGCTAGGCTTTTTCAAAGACCAATATCTGTGCAATAAACCACTTCCAAAACATTTATTCTGCCGTCAGAGTTCTAGAAATGAATCTAAGTTGCTTCAGGCTATAATGACAACCCTGTCTCTCATCCCCAAAGCTCATCTATAAAATTGGACATTTGCTCATCAGAAAACAATTCCTGTTTCTGAGCTTCTTATCTGTGCTATTCTCCCTTACAGGGAAAAGTGTGCACTTCTCTGATTACTCCTATAAGTGGAGTAAATGTGATTATTAAGCATAAATACAAAAGCAAGATGGAAAGGCAGAGCATCAGTTCTACACTCAGATGTTGCAAAATAAAAACAAACAAATATCCAACAACAACAAAAGCTGTTTTGGAGCGAAGTGCTCTTCATTAATAGGCTGTTTTTTCATGTATCCTTCTGGGAAAACTCACTCAGAGAGACCTTGATGCACAACCAAAAGCCTCAGGTCAAAAGTGACCTTTGCAAGGTGTTCTGGTTTCATAGGAAGTGTTGGATGTAGAGTGCAATTTAGGGCTTCAAAATAATAGAAGACTGAGGACCTCTGAATTGGAACTCGCCACACGCCTCTCCCAAACCCTGGGAAAGGCCATGGGCAACACGATCACCGCCAAGATGAGAGGCTGAATTTTGGAAGAATATTGTCAGTCCAGCCAGTATGTAACCCTATTAAATGACTAGTGCGATTTTACTGACTAAATGCAGTTAGTTAAGCCACTAGCTAGGGGAAGCTAGAAATTCTAGTTGCCCAGGTTCATGCCTGTCTCCTTCTCCTAATCATAATTTCTTTGAGGACAGGGATTACACTTTTCATCTCTGACTCCCCGGTGCCTGGCGCTTCGTGCTTAGTAGATGAAGAAAGAATGAAGTAAGATGGTGGTTAAATGCACGCATTTATTCATTCTTTGAGGACTTATTGTGCACCTATGTCGGGCACTGTGCTGGGTGCTGGTGACAGATGGCAAAAAACGACAACTCTGGTCCTCGCACCAACGGCACAAGATGTGGAGGCACCAGAGGAGGTCGGAGGAAGGAGGTGGATGTGGCTCAGCCCGCGCTCTGCAGCGGATTCCCAGCCGCTGTCGGCGGGGCCTGCAGAGCACGAGCAAAGGGAAGGAGGACGTTCAGAGCAGGAGCCTTAGGGAAGTGGCTCAGATTCCCGGACCCGCCAGTTGGCCCCGCGCACGGGACCCCGATGCTCTCCTAGGGTGGGAAAAGATAACCGCCCTGACAGCCGCTGACAGCCCGAGGCGCAGCGCGCGGAGATTGTAATCGGCTTCCTTGTCGCGTCCAGAGAAGGGAAACCAACGCAGATACCGAAAGAAAAGAACCCCGCTCGTACCGCTGGTGGGGGCGTGGCTTCCTAAGGGATGGCGGCGAGAGCGTCTATATCAGGCGGTGGTGCGCCCCCTGCTGGGCCGCAGGCGGTTCTGCACCAAGCTTAGCGCCGGCGAAGCCGGGGGAGGGCGGCCGGTGAGAGGCCGGGAGATTAGACCCAAGAGAGAGAACGCTAGCCATTCCTTGTTCCTCCCAAAGGCAGAAAGCAAATCCCCAAGGGACAAAGGTACCAAGGTTGGTCTAGACCCCTGCAATCTCCCCTGTCCTCCAGGAGAATCAGGAATGGGTGAGCGGTAAAGAAAACTCCATCTGCAGCCAGGGTCTTGGCTACCCACTCTGCGGGCCAAGTCATCACCCTCTTAGTGTCTCAGTTCCTGCACTGGGTCCACCCTGAAGTGAAAGTATATGAACTATTATAAGCCATGTGTTCCCCCTCTTTTCTGCAGATACAAGGACCTGGGGCATGGGTGATATTGTGGACAGCATCACTGGTGAGGTCTGTACCCAGCTCACGGGCATCTCCCTTCACCTCCTGCCCCAACAGTATATAATTTGATGATTTTCTTAAAAGAAATTCTTTAACGCCCCAACTAATCTTTCCTAAACAGCGATAATTATAAATTTCAAACAAAAACTTAGAGGCATGTGTGTGTGCGCTCCTCTCTCAGGCTTTCATTTCATAGATCTGCTAATTAAAAGCTATAATTTAACAAATAATGACCTAACCATCTCACTTTGAAATCAAACAAAAACCTACCACTAAAATGTTGGATTAGATAAAGATAATGAATCTAGGCACAATTCAGTCTCCTGCTGGGCCCAACCTGGCCCCCTTCCAGCTACAGGCCTGTGCCTTTGATTAGCAGCAATAGTTTTTTAAGCCATTTGGTGCAAACTCACTATGGGGAGGATAAGTGAGCAATTTCTGAGGCTAAGTGTTTTTTTGGACCCACTCCCACTGCTGATAGAGCAGGATGGAATATTTATCCCTTCCTTGCTCTCATTCATTGTCACTTGGTCAATTTCATTTTCTCCCCATCCTTCTTTGGCCCTTGGGGGAGAATGTTGTTTCTGAAGTAACAAGCAGGAAGGAATCATGAAAAGGAAAACTAGCAGTGAAATCAGGTGATGCCCACTGGACCCGGCATCCTAAGTGGTGAATAAAATAATAAACAATGAAAGCAAGATTGTGTCCCATTGATCACACCCCCTTCTTCAGCTGAAAATTGGGCATCTGTGCCGGGCTAAAAATAGCCTTATGTTCTGGAACATCCCCCGCAGCCCAAGCTCACGCCCATCTCCAGTGAGTGCCACCCAGCCGCTCTGTAGGGGCAATCATTCTCTGTGGCATGAGGGCCTCAAACACTGGCCCCTTCCTGGAGTCCCAGCGGGAAGAGGAGAGAATTGGGTACTCTCTGAGACAGCATCAGAGAGTGGCATAAAGTTCCCCGTAGAACTGAGGGAGGAAAAGGCACTGGGTGAGACCCCAGCAGCATCTAAAACTTGGACACACTGGACTTCCCTGCAGGCTGAGGGTGGAGGCGCTTCTGGGTGTATGCAGGCCACATTCCCACTTCCAGGACCTCAGCCCAGGAGGCTGCATCCCCAGGAACTGCTCCTGCTTAAACCCCAATGTCCCCCTCTCCTGAACATATTTCCTGTCCTTTTATCTCTCTATCCCTGTCACTCTACCTGAACCTATTCTTCTGCCTCAAATAGACCTCCAGTCCCAGAATAGTTGTCATCATCATTGTTGTCATTGTCATCCTAAATGCTGGGACTACTAGTGCATGCCACCATGCCTGGTTACTTTTTGTAGAGACAAGATCTTGCTGTGTTGCCCAGGCTGGTCTTGAACTCCTGGGCTCAAGCAGTCCTCTTGCCTCAGCCTTCCAAAGTGCTGGGATTATAGACAGGAGCCACTGTGTCCGAGCCTGCATTCTTTTTCCTTCTTGACCAACTGCACTATACAAGCCAAACAGTTCTGAGTGCCTGCGACACCTAGAGTCCTCTTCTGAAGAAAGTGATTACTTTTGGGGAGAGTTTCTTGTGTTACCTTGTGTCATGTGACTGAACTATTCTTCTGATGTCAAAGGATTGGTCCTGAGACTAGGGCCTGTGCTCTAGGGGAAAATCCTTCCTGGCTTCTTCCAGCTTCTGGGGTTTGTCACCAACCCTTGGCGTGTGGATGCATCTCTCCAGTCACATGTCCTCGTCCTTCTGTGTGTGTCTGTCTCTGGGTCCGAATTCCCCCCTCCCCCCTTTTTTTTTGAGTTGGAGTCTCACTCCATCGCCCAGGCTGGAGTGCAGTGGCATGCTCACAGCCACTCCAGCATTGACCTGCTGGGCTCTGGTGATCCTTCTGCTTCAGCCTTCCACGTAGCCGGAACTTCAGGCACGTGCTACCATGTCCGGCTAATTTTTGATTTATTGTAGAGACGAGGTCTTGCCAAGTTGCCCAGGCTGGTCTTGAATCCACGGACTCAGGCAATCCACTCACCTCGGCCTCCCAAAGTGCTGGGATAATAGGCTGAGCCACCAAGCCTGGCTGAATTTCCTCTTTTTATAAGGACACCAGTTATGAAGGATTAGGGCCCACCCTAGGAATTTCATTTGAATTTGATTACCCCTGTAAAGATTATATTTCCAGCCAGGCTTGAGACAGAAGAATCGCTGGAGCCCAGAAAGTCAACGTGTGCCACTGCACTCCAGAGCCTGGGCAATAGAGTGAGACTCCAACTCAAAAAAAAAGATCCCATTTCCAAATAAGGTCCTGTTTTGAGGTCCTAGGGTTAGGATTTCAACCTATTTTTTGGGGGGGCGGGGTTGGGGGGAGGCACAATTCAACCCATAATGGAATGAAAAATAGCATTCTATTGAAATGCTGTAATTTTGAGTGTGTTACCTTCTGTTAAGATCCTCAAAAGCAGGACCGACCTCATCCAACTTTGTATCTGGCACATACCTTTTCTAAGCATTTTGCTTCTTCTTGTTCTTAAAACCCAGGGTCCTGCAAGTAATGGTAGTTTTGTAAATTGCTCCAAAGTATTCTAACACAAAGGGTTTAAGAACTACCAGGCAGGTTAATGGTACCCAATACTGTAGTCCTCCCCTGTCCAAGGTTGCACTTTCTGTGGTTTCTGTTGCCCATGGTCAACTGTGATTTAAACGCATTACATGGGGAGGCCAAGGTGAGTGGATTGCCTGAGCCCGCGGATTCGAGACCCGCCTGAGCAACTTGGTGAGACCTCATCTCTACAATAAATCAAAAAATTAGCCAGGGGTGGTAGTGTGCGCCTGTAGTTCCAGCTACTTGGAAGGCTGAGCGGAACGATCGCCGGAGCCCAGCAGGTTGAGGCTGCGGTGGCTGGGAGCGTGCCACTGCACTCCAGTCTGGGCGACAGAGTAAGATTCCAACTAAAAAAAATAAAAAAAATTTAAAAATAAATATTACATGGAAAATTCCAGAAATAAGCAATTCATGTTTAAAATTCGAGGGGTGTGTTGAACCCTCTCGCTGCCCCACGCCATCCTGCCTGGGATGTGAATCATGTCTCCCTGTCCAGCTATTCACGCTGTCGATGTCTTCTGTCTGTTAGTCACCTAGTGGTCCTTTCAGTTATCAGATTGAAAAACCAGAGTGTGTATAGAGTTTGGGAGTGTCTGAGGCTTCAGGCATCCACTGGGGGTCTTGGAAGGTACCCTCCAAAGATAAGCAGGGACTACTGTAGCTCTTAGTGAATCCCACATGCTAGATGGCAAGGCAGCACAGAGCAATCTCCCATACCTGTGCCAAAGGTGACAGAACAGAGGGGCAGGACCAGGTATCTGCTTTCCTTCCTCCCACCAGATTCTGGGCCTCCCTGTTCACTGTCCTTTCTCACCTTCCCCCAACCCCTCCTATACCAGGCACCTCCTAGGGTCTGGTCTATTTCCCTAATCGGATCACTATTTATTCATTTACTAGCTATTAATTAGTTTTAAGAGATGGGGTCTTATGCTGCACCCAGGCTGGAGTTCAGTCTTGATCATAGCGCACCATAGCCTTGAACTCCTACCTCAGCCTCCTAAATAGCTGGGACTGTAGGCATGCATCACCATGCCTGGCTAACTTTAGAAATCTGATGGAGAGATGGGAGTCTCGCTATGTTGCCCAGGCTAGTTTCAAACTCCCAGTCTCTAGTGATCCCCTGCTTTGGCCTCCTAAAGTGCTGAGATTCCATATGTGAGCCACCAAGTCCAGCCTCCCTAATCAAATTCTTTTCTTTTTTTTTTTTTTTGAGTTGGAGTCTCACTCTGTGGCCCAGACTAGAGTGCAGTTGCCACTCCCGGCCTCCGTAGCCTCGACCTGTTAGGCTATGGCCATCCTTCTGCCTCAGCCTTCCAAGTAGCTGGAACTACAGGCACGCGCT
Source organism: Carlito syrichta (assembly GCF_000164805.1). NCBI lineage: Eukaryota > Metazoa > Chordata > Mammalia > Primates > Tarsiidae > Carlito > Carlito syrichta. Next base: position 816,472 of record NW_007246181.1, read on the forward strand.
ACTACGCCTGGCTAATTTTTTGATTTATTGTAGAGATGAGGTCTCGCCTGCCCAGGCGGGTCTCGAACCCCCAGGCTCAGGCAATCCACTCACCTCAGCCTCCCAAAGGCACGGGATTACAGGTTGAGCCACCGAGTCCGGCTCTAATCAAATTCTTATCTGATTCCAGCTAACAGGCTACTATTAAGAAAAAGAGAGAAGAAAAAAAGCAATATATCCATTATTCATGGCTATGAATTCATCAGAAACAGGAACAGGAGTAAAACTTTGTAATGCTTAGGGATCCTAGCAAGTATTTTCCATTATTTTGTGTCCTTGAGTGACAGGGAAGGTATCTTTTTTTTTTTTTTTTGAGTCGGAGTCTCACTCTGTTGTCCAGGCTGGACTGCAGTGGCATGCTTACAGCCACCTTAGCCTCAACCTGCTGGGCTCAGGTGATCCTTCCACCTCAGCCTTCCAAAAAGCTGGAACTACAGGCACGTGCCACCATACCCGGCTAATTTTTTGATTTATTGTAGAGATGAGGTCTCGCCAAGTTGCCCAGGCTGGTCTCGAACCCGTGGGCTCAGGCAATCTTCTCGCCTTGGCCTCCCAAGGCGAGAGCCACCACGCCCTGCCTGGGAGGATATCTTGATCACACTTGTTTTATGTCCTATCTTCTCATTCTTGAGGATGTTTCTGGGATATAGAAGCATCTGATCCTGTACAGCTAGAATTTTTCTTTGATTCTCCAATTTTTTAAAAGGCCAAACCAGGTTAGTCTGTAATGACAGATGCATCTTGTAATCTGCTTCTATTTTACCAAGCCAGATGTCAGTCATGGGTGGACTCTCTTGATATTGCTGTTTAGCAAGGCCAAACTTTGCAAAACTGGAGTCTCATTCTTTTAAATAAAAACCAAAGCCTTGCTAACCACATTTAATTACATGGGATTTAGGTTTTCAAAGGTCGATATTTCATTGATAGACACATTGACTTACTTCATCCCAAATTCTTAGAGCAAAATGATCACATATCAATTTGATATTGTCAGCCGTCTCTCCAGTAGTGACCTGAGACAGGTTTTTACAGCTGGGCTGCCAAGGGTAAGTCTATTCATTGATTATAGGATCTGTATGACTGTTAGAGATATTTGCATTTCTTTTTTTTTTTTTTTTTTCAGCTGGAGTCTCACTCTGTCGCCCAGGCTGGAGGACAGTGGCACGCTCCCGGCTGGCCACCGCAGCCTCAACCTGTTGGGCTCTGGTGATCCTTTCACCTCAGTCTTCCAAATAGCTGGAACTACAGGCAAGCGCTACCACGCTTGGCTAATTTTTTGATTTATTGTAGAGATGAGGTCTTGCCAAGTTGCCCAGGCGGGTCTCAAACCCGCGGGCTCAGGCAATCCACTCACCTCAGCCTCTCAAAGGCGCGGGATTACAGGCTGAGTCACCGAGCCCGGCTGATATTTGCATTTCAAAAGAGTCAGAGTTCAAGTTCAAACCATCCTTCTTCCTCTCTTGCTGACTGAAAGGGGCTCTTTAAGGACAGATTTCATTTTGTTTATTTTTGCATTTTCTCAGCCTCTCACGAACCTGATGAAGACGAAGTCTAATGATCAAGGAATACCCACTAAATGGAATCTGCCCATTCATTAGGATCCCTTACGTTGCAATCAGCAACTACTATAGCAGCTACACACACTGCTTCAATAATAAAAAGAATGTTTTGGCTTAAGCAACAACAGTGTGGGGTAGATCTTGTAGGTGTGGCTTGATCTAGGTTTTTCTCTTACCACATTTTCTGGCGTACTTTCTTTCTTGTTCTCTCTCTCTCTCCTTTTGAGTTGAGGTCTCACTCTGTTGCCCAGACTGGAGTGCAGTTGTACGATCACAGCTCCTCACAGTCTCAACCTCCTGGGCTCAGGTGATTCTTCAGCCTCAGCCTCCCGAGTAGCTGGGAGTACAGGCATGAGCTACCATGTCCAGGTAATTTTTTGATTTTTTGTGTGTAGAGATGAGGTCTCACTCTGTTGCCCAGGCTGGTCTCGATCTCCTGGGCTCAAGCAACCCTCCCACCTTGGCCTCCCAAAGTGCTGGGATTGGGGCTGGCTCCCTTCTCAGGCCTATTATCTTCCTCGTGGTTACCAGATGAAAACCACCATTTCACAGCCGGGTTCGGTGGCTCAGTTTGTAATCCCAGCACTTTGGGAGGTCAAGGCGAGTGGATTGCCTAAGCCCGAGTGTTCAAGACCAGCCTGGGCAACTTGGCGAGACCTCGTCTCTACAATAAATAAAAAATTAGCCAGAGGTGATAGCACATGCCTGTAGTTCCAACTACTTGGAAGGCTGAGGCAGAAGGATCGCCAGAGCCCAGCCGGTCGACACTGGGGTGGCCCATTTCCCATAGCTGGAATCTTTCTTGCTCACTTACATCCAGCAGGTGAGTCTATTCAGGCAATTTCCACACAAGAAGGAGGAGGAGGAAGAGGAAGAGGAGCAGGCCTATTCCCAGGAGTTCCAGTAAGCATCTCTGGGCATCTTATTGGCTTTGACGGGAGCTGCTGCTACCTGAACCACATACTGGGGCCCAGAAGATGGAATTCCCTGATGGGTTTAAGCTGCTCCCACCCAAAGTGCTAAGGACGAAGTGGTAAATCTCTCGGAAAAAAATCAAGATCATTTTGGTGAGAAAAAGGGGAGTCGATGCCAGAAAAACAAGTAGAAACCTAAACCGCAACAGCCAACTCCTCTGTGGGGGAGGTGATTGGTGGGAGCAGCGTTTCCTTTGTGGGTTCTCTCTCGTGAGTTCTTTGGCCCCTTCACACAGCAGCAGCTTCAAGTGCAAGGGTTGGAGACCACACAACCCTGGCCGTCCGGGTGCATGAGAGGGAGAGGATGAACAAAGGCTGACTCCCCTGCTGACACGGCCTCCCTCCTCATCTCTTGCCCTGTCTCTCCAGTCAGTCAAAACTTCTCTTTGCCTTTCCCTCACCTATCAGAATGCTATCTCTGAGGCAGTTTTGCTATCTTTAATAGTATCCGATTGCCTCAATTTCATGCACATGGGGGAAATTTTATGATTCCTCATAGACCTGGGACTCGCTTCTGTTTTCATGCCTGAAATAGCCCTTGCTTTGAAAGTTTCTATAGTACTTCCAGAATAAACAGCAGCAGAGCCATTTCTGCTCGGTTAACTTCACCCCTGTGACATGGGGGTTTGTGGCAAAGGCAAGGGAAGGCTGACAAAGGTGCCTCCAATTCAAGGAGACAAAAGAGACCCAACAGGCAAATGCAGTGTGTGATCCCAGACTAGAGACAGGAGCAGATGCAAAAAATAACTAGCTATAGAGGACATTACTGGGAAAATTGGCAACATCTGAATATGGATAGTGGATTAGATAATAACAGTGTTGACTATTTTGACAACTTATACTGAGGTTATGCAAGAGAATGTCTGTGTTCCTAGGAAATACACACTGAAGCCTTCAGGAGGAAAAGAAGCATTTTCACATTGCAACTTTCACATTGTCCATGAAAAAAATATATGAAGGGGGACCTCAAACCTGGAATTTATTTATAAAAAATTATGGGGCAACCCCTTTTAGGTCCCCTCCCACTGTGGGAGCTTTTCTGTTTTCTTAATAAATCCTACTTTTAAAAAATAGTAAGTAAAAATGTAACATTGTGTATTTATGTTTAAACTTCAGTCACCTTTAAAGTACTCTCCATTTGATGCAATACACCTAGCAATGCTTTTTCCACTGCTCAAAACAGTTTTTTAACTTGTCAATTTTGATGCTTTTTAGTGCTTCTGCTGTTTTTCTGCCTTTCACCTCTTCTACACTGGCAAAATGTTTTCCTTTGAGGACTTTTTCATCTGGGGAAACAAAAAAGAAGTTGCTGGGATGAGATTGGGTAAATGGGGAAGGTGAGGCATGGGAGTCATGTGGTTTTTGGTCAAAAACTGGGGAACACTCAGATAGGTGTAGGTAGGTGTGCTTGTAAATCACCCATCATGAAATGGGCGAACGCGTTGAAAGAATCTCAGAAAACCTCACTGAAGCTGAACGCAGCCTCTCACAACAACGCTAGCTGGTACACTGTTGCTGATGGGTTCCTAGAACACTTACCTAGCAGGGGAAGCCTGTACTACAAAAGGTTCGCTCTCCAAAAGATAATTCCGGACTTTTGGGTCCTCTTCTTACATATACACATTAGAAATAAGTGATCATGCAAATAGGACAACATATTTGAAACTGATGAATCTGGATAATGAGAGCTCTAATTGCCTGGAATTTTTTTTTTTTTTTGAGTTGGAGTCTCATTCTGTCACCCAGGCTGGGTAGTGCAGTGGCACGCTCACGGCCACCGCTGCCTCAGCCTGCTGGCCTCAGGGGATCCTTCCACCTCAGCCTTTCAAGTAGCTAGAACCACAGGCGTGTGCTACCATACCTGGCTAATTTTTTGATTTATTGTAGAGATGAGGTCTCACCAAGTTGCCCAGCTGGTCTCGAACCCCTAAGCTTAGGCAATCTTCTCGCCTTGCCCTCCCAAAGTAGCTGGGATTACAGGCTTGAGCCACCATGCCTGGCAATTGCCTGGATTTGAATCCTGGCTCCCTTACTTGCTAACTCACTCTAAAGGTAACCTCTCTCCGCTTTACCTTTCCCATCTGCAAAATGGATATTAGCAGCACCTACTCCAGTGTGTTGGGTGGAATAAATGAAAGAATTCATGAAAAGAGCTTGGCAGAGGGTCTGACTCATGCTAAGGGCCCCACAGATGTCAGTTATTTTGTATTATTAATACTATCCCACACTGTTTCCAGTTCCCGGGATAAAAAGGTATCAGTAGAAACTATTCCTTCTAGAAGCACAGCTAAGATGCATATGAGGGCCACCTGCCCATATGGAAAATGCTTTGCTGTGTCTCATACACAGACGGTAATATCAGTATACATTATGTATTTTTCTGCAACTTCCCTTCCTTTCTCAACATAATATCTTAGGGTTCTTTCCATAATAATAACAATAATAATTAACATTTGCTGAAAGTTTGCCACAGGCCTGGTGCAGTTTTGAGAACTTGCAAGTATTATTTCATCAACACAAGAATCCTATGAGATAATGCTATGACCATCTTGTAGAATTACCATTCTAGCCGGGCTCGGTGGCTCAGTCTGTAATCCCCTGCCTTTGGGAGGCTGAGGTGAGTGAATTGCCTAAGCCCACGGGTTCGAGACCTGCCTGGGCAGGCGAGACCTCATCTCTACAATAAATCAAAAAATTAGCCGGGCGTGGTAGCGCACGCCTGTAGTTCCAGCTACTTGGAAGGCTGAGGCGGAAGGATTGCCGGAGCCCAGCAGGTGGAGGCTGCGGTGGCCGGGAGCGGCCACTGCACTCCAGTCTGGGCGACAGAGTGAGACTCCAACTCAAAAAAAAAAACAAAAAAAAAGAATTACCATTCTATGGATAAGGAAGCTGTGGCTCAGAGGTTGTCATTTACCCAGTATTGTAGCACCAGAATTTGCACTCAGCTGGTCTCCAGAGCCTGTGACCCTAATTACTATATTTTTCCATGTGTGTTCATGAAGACCTATTTCACTGATAGAAAGTGGAGAGTGAGGACAGGGGAGGACGTTGTTTTGTTAAGCACTGACCAGGCCATGTGCTCTTTGAGCTATAACTGCCATGTTTTCTTAGCTTTGATGTCCTCTCCTTCATTGGGAAGGGAATCCTCTCTCTGTCTCCCTCAAATTTACTTTCAAAATAAACTATATTTTCTGATCTATGAAAAGAAAGAAAGTGGCCAGGCTCGGTAGCTCAGCCTGTAATCGCGCGCTTTGGGAGGTTGAGGTGAGTGAATTGCCTGAGCCCGTGGGTTTGAGACCCGCCTGGGCAACTTGTATTCCATACAAAGCTTATCTAGTCATTCTCCAATGGATGGACCTTTATTTCCAATATTCGATTAGTTAAAACTGCAGTAAACATCATTGAACAAGCCTTGATAATAGCACTATGTGTCAGAAACCAAAGAAAAGGATGAAGAGGTTAAAAATCGTGGGGAGAGGCCAGGCTCGGTGACTCAGCCTGTACTCCCATGCTTTGGGAGGCCGAGGTGAGTGAATTACCTGAGCCTGTGGGTTGGAGACCCACCCGGGCAACTTGGCGAGACCTCATCTCTACAATAAATCAAAAAAAATTTGCTGAGCGTGGTAGCACGCACCTGTAGTTCCAGCTACTTGGAAGGCTGAGGCAGAAGGATCGCTGGAGCCCAGCAGGTCAAGGCTTCAGTGACTGGGAGCAGGCCACTGCACTCTAGTCTGGGCGACTGAGTGAGAATTCAACTCAAAAAAATAAAAAAAAATCGTGGGGAGAGAGAGAGAGAGCAATTTGAGCAACCAGGTAAAGTAGTATTGAATTATAACACAAAGTTACATTAAATATATATATATACCTATATATATATTTTTTTTCTTTTTTTGAGTTGGAGTCTTACTCTGTTACCCAGGCTGGAGTGCAATAGCATGCTCACGGCCACCACAGTCTTGACTTGCTGGGCTTAGGTGATCCTTCCACCTCACAGCCTTCAAAGTAGCCAGAACTACAAGAGTGTGCTACCATGCCTAGCTACTTTTTTTTTAAATAGTAGAGAAAAGATCTTGTCAAGTTGCCCTGGCTGGTCTCGAACCCGTGGGCTCAGGCAATCCACTCGCCTTGGCATCCCAAAGTGCTGGGATTACAGAATGAACCACCGAGCCCAGCCTAAATTTATATTAAATAAATATCTGTGAGTTCATAATGATTGATATATACATATATAAACAATTGATTTAATAAATGAAAGGAGAAAGAGATATATCAATTCCAAATAACTTTCGTAGATTCTCTGCTGTTGAAGAGGGAGAGACTTCCTTCCCACCCTTAAGTATGGGTCGTGTGGCCAGGCTGCGGGGCTCAGCCTGTAATCCCAGCACTCTGTGAGACCAAGGCAAGTGGACTGCCTGAGCCCACAGGTTCAAGACCAGCCTGGGCAGCTCAGCAAGACCTCGTCTCTACAGTAAACCAAAAATAAGTTGGGCATGGTAGTGCACACCTGTAGTTCCGGTTACTTGAAAGGCTGAGGTGGTAGGATTGCTGGAGCCCAGCAGGTTGCGCTGGGGTGGCTGTGAGCATGCCACTACACTCCAGCCAGGGCGATGGAGTGAGACTAGTTAAAAAAAAAAAAAAAAGTTTGGGCTGTGCATAGTGACTTCCTTCCCAAGAGTACAGTATGGAAAGGAGCAGGAGAAAGACTCACTTTACCAGAGAAACCTGGCAAACACCTCAGTCAGGTGATCAAGGTCAACACCAACAGGGATAAGCCATGTTGCTGGCTTGTGCCCTTGGCATGATGGGATGCCCATAACCCCAGTTTAATCATGAGAACAAAAATTCCAATAGTGGGTCCAGCACTTCTCAAAGACTGTCAGTGTCATCAAAAACAAGGAAACCCAGAGAAACTGTCACAGCCAAGAGGAGCGTAAGGAGCTAAGACAACTAAATACAATGTGATATCTTGGATGGGATCCTGGGACAGAAAAAGGGCATCTGAATAAGGCAATCTGAATAAACCATGGACTTTAGTTATGAATAATGATGTGTCGATATTGGTATATTTATTTTTATTTTTTAGTTTTTTGAGTTGGAGCCTCACTCCGTCTCCCAGGCTGGAGTGCAGTGGCACACTCACGGCCACCCCAGCATCGACCTGCTGGGCTCTGGCAATCCTTCCACCTCAGCCTTTCAAATAGCTGGAACTACAGGCACGTGATACCACGCCTGGCTAGATACTGGTTCATTAATTGTAACAAATGTACCATAGTAATGTGTTAGTAATAACAGTAGTTAGCAGTAACTCTCAGTACTTAGCCTCTCAATTTTTCTGTAAATCTAAAATCATTCTAAAAACTGGAGAGAGAGCGCATAACAGCAAGTAGAACAAAGTATAGCTTCTTCCCACCCCTGCAGCAGGGGCGTGTTTCAGACAGCAGGGGGACAAGAAGGGCCAGTGGGTGCAGGAAATATTTCTGTGGGCCCAAGCAGGAAGCTGAGGGTTCACACCTGATGGTCTCTATTTTTGCTCCGTGACAGGAGGTGCAGGAGGGCTATATGCTGACAAAGGGGCCTATGGAACAACTGTGAGTTGCAAGTGATGAAGATTTAGAGAGCCACTGGCAGGAGTGCGGGAGGAAGCTGACCCGGAAAGAAGAGAGCAATTTCCTCTTACAGCACAAACGAGAAGACAATTAAACTTCAGGTTTTGCTGTTGGCAGCCCGGAGCAGAGAGCACCAAGCTGCCTGAGAGGCTTAGGTTGACCGTCTCCTTGGAGTTCCGCCTTGTGACCAGCAGAGGGCGCCGAGATACCACCCAACCTTTTGCTTTTGCACATCCCAAATTTTGCTTTCTAACGTTCCTAAGCTTTTGGTTCTAGGAGTAAAAAGTTCTTTTTTGAGTTCGCCACGATTAAAGAATGAGGAACCCCTTGAAACAGGAACAACTTTGAAGAGAAAGAATTTACCTACTCTTCTGAGTAGGTAATTCCTCTACTTGCCTCCCTCATGAGATCTCCCCAATGGAGTTGTAAAGGCTGCCATTACTAAGCGCCTACTGTGTGTCAGGCTAGTTTCAAGCGCTGTCTTATTTCATCTTCCCAGCCACTTCTGCAGTAGTAGTTACTATCAGCTCCATTTTACAGACGAGTAAACAGAGTCAGATAGGTTAAGGAAGTTATCTGAAGATCACACAGGGAGGAAGTATCAGAGCAGGGTTGGCCTGACTCCTGACTCCTGACCCTGAGCTAAGCTGCATTCCTATTTGGCTTCAACCAATGAACATCTATTCGACAGGCATGTGTGCTGGAACACTTGTCCAGGGAGATGCTCTATGAGGAAACGATCCTGTGTCAGTAAGTGCGTGTGTGTCAGCACAATAGAGAATGTGAGGAGTCGAGTAGAAAATACCACAAACAAACAAACAAACAAACAAAAACCTGCCTGGCTTCGTTCAGTCTCAGTATTTCCCACATTTTCTCCCATGAGGGCTGAACAGGGCAATGGCAATGAGGGGGAGGGGGAGGGAAAGAGGCAGACAAGAGACTGAACCAGGATGTGATGGTGACAGACTTGGTGGGCCATGGCATTGGGGGCATGTGGAGGCATGTAGCATGGTATCTGTGTTTGGGGATTTTGCTCTTTTGTTCATCTTGTTCACCAAGATGGGGAGCCAGGGAGAAGAGCTTTGGATTTGGGTTAAGATGTCTGCAGAACAGTCATCCGGGCATAGGATCATGGGTCTGAAAGTTAGGAGAGGATTTGCAGCAGGAATAGAGATTTGACACTTAAGGGCTTGGTGGAAGAAAAGGAGCTAATTGGAGAGACAGAAAAGGAGTGGGAAGAATTGCCAAAGAGAAGTGCATGGCAAGGAGGGAGCTTAGTTGCTGGAAGGAGTGACCAGCAGCTTCAGAGCTTATGGGTAGAGCAAGGAGGGTGAGAAAGCAAGGTGGGCATCGTATCAGCCCCCTGGGAGGTCAGTGATGAGTGTCACCTCAGCAGAGTGGAGAGAGGCTAATCCAGATTATTGTGGGGTGAATAAATGAGCAGGGTAGGGTGAGGCAGTAAGGAGGTTTCAAGGATGAAGTGGGATTAAGGATGCTCAGGGCTGGATACCCGGCCATTTCTGGTCGTCTCCAAATACTGCTGCAAACAATTCCTCTAATACAAGCACTCGCTTGACCCATCATGAGGTTGAGTTTTGTTTCCCTCCTCTTGAGTCTGGGCTAGCCTTGCCACTTGCTTTGATCAGTAAAGTTGGCAAAAATGATGTTGCAGGTCTCCCAGACCCAGTTCTTGAAGAGAACACTGACAGTTGCGTCTCCCTCTTGGAACCCAGCAGCCATGCTGAAAGGAAGTCCAGGCTCTCCTGCTGGAGAGACTGGCCAGGTGAAGAGGCCTTGGGAGATAAAAGAGGCCAATGGCAAGAGAGATCTTTGTGGGCATTCCAGCTCCAGACAGGCTCCCAGATGAACGAAGTCGCAGGAGGGACCCTAGCTGTATCACAGGGGCGGAACTGCCTGATCAACCCACAGACATATGAGAAATAATAAATTGGTATTTTAAGCCACTAAGTGGGATAATTTGTCACATATTTATGGGCTGGAAAGGAGCAAAGTGAGGAGGTGGCGAGAGAGGCTGATTCATGACAGGGGGCATAACTGATGGAGTGAGTTAGCCCCTGAGGCTGAAGCACTGGCCTGGGGGAGGGAAGGACAACCTCTTTCTCTGACACAGAAACAAAGGAGAGTGCCTAGAAGCCTTGCAAGGTGGGAGGGGGACCACAGCTAGGGACACCCAAGTGTGAGTCCTTGCTAAGTGTGAAGAGTTGGGATGAGGTAGAGGGCTGGTATGCCACGGAACCCACAGGACACATGGAGCACCTGGGAGCTCAGCTGCTCTCTGGTACAGTGGACAGTGGGCAAATTACTTCTCCTTTCAGGGGATTGAACCAGAATAGTGATTCTTAGCCTTTTGGGGGGTTGTGGATTCCTCTGGCAATCTGATAAAAGTCCATGGATGTAACATTTTTAGATACACAATACATATTTTATGTACTTGATCTGCCTCTACCCACTAGAAGGTAGGCTCCATGAGGGTGGGTTTTTGTTATTGCTTTGTCTGTTTTGTTCACTGCCATAGACTAGAAAAGTGCCTGGTCCACAGTAGATGCTCCATAAATATTGATGGATGGATTTGGGAGGAATCAGAAATACTCCCTCCCCGCTACACACACAGGCTTAGAATCCTGGAATAAGAGGATCTATTTCTGTCCCAACATTCTTGGAGACTGTGAAACTCTACCCTATGTCATTCTGATGTCAACTATGTAGTTCACGCTCAAAGATAAACAAACAAAACTCCAGCCTTGTGTTTTCGGAGAAATTTTTTTTTTGAGTTGGAGTCTCACTCTGTCACCCAGACTGGAGTGCAGTGGCCGCTCCCAGCCACTGCAGCCTTGACCTGTGGGGCTCCGGTGATCCTTCCACCTCAGCCTTCCAAGTAGCTGGAACTATAGGCGCACGCTACCAAGCCCAGATAATTTTTGATTTATTGTAGAGATGAGGTCTCGCCAAGTTGCCCAGGCGGGTCCCGAGTTGGAGAAAATATTTGCTTGATAGCTCTTGGTGCCAGGGGGCCAGACGTTGTCTCAATGCAATCCATATTTTTATCTTATTTAACCTTCATACCACTCAACGAGGAAGTTTTTATTATCTTCATTTTTCACATAAGGAAACTGGGCTCAGAGTTGGAACCAGGATTTGTCTGGCACAAAATTCATGGAAAGGTCTTTCTTCTACGTCCTGATGACCTTGGAGCGAGGGTTGCACGCATCCCTCCCAGCATGAGAATTGAGGGGAGCTGGGCACTGCTGGGTGGGAGGCCTGCCCGCAGTGGGTAAGTGGGGTGGTGGCTTTCATATCCCACTGCTCCTGTCGGCCTGGCTGTCAGGCATGTTTCCTGGAGAGGGAGACCTGGTCACATCCACCTAAGTGGCTTCATCTGCCGGGAGGCCCTTGGACCAAAGCCTCTCTCCTCACTGGAGCCCTCTGCGTCCCTGTGAGGCAGTGAAGCCAGCCTGCTCCCTGGGGCCTCCCCAAGCCCACTGAGAAACTCGGGGGACCCCTGACCACTTGCTGGCCGTGTGACCTCCCACAAGTTGCTCGGCCCACCTGAAGCTTCAGAGAGACTTCTGTGGTACTGGAGGACATCAGTCCCTTCCTTCCCCTGCCCTGACCAACCCCAGGCGGGTGCCCTGGCCTGGTCTGGGCTCTCTCCTTTATGAGGGAATGATGTAGGTGATGGGGGTGGGGGGAGGAATCGGCCCTCAAGAAGTAATTGAGGCGGATCAACAAACAGAACCGAAGTTTTGGGTCAGGACACACTATGTTTGTGAGACTTAGACTTATCTGAACAACAGGGCAAGAGACAAGAACCCTGCAGGGGGTCGTGAAGAGTCAGTCATCCCAGTAAGCCCAGCTCAGAGCCTGACCCCGGG
>NW_007246181.1:829136-832740 GCF_000164805.1 Carlito syrichta
GCGGCGGGGCTGGGCGCGTCTGGGGGGCGGTGGCGGGAGACGCGAGGGGCTCCGGAGCTCTCAAGGCCTTGCTGGGAGCACCGTCTGGGTCGTAGTAAACCGTGACATGTTTCTGTATAGATAAAATACAAGCGTTGTAACAATAGCTGACGTCGACTGAGACTGTGTGCCAAGCCGCGCTGAACACTTCTATTAACTCGGTCATCAGGTATGCATTGAATGCCTGTTCGGTGCAGGGAATCTTGCATATATTATCTCCTGGACTTCCCCCACAGCCCTGAAAGTTAGTCACTATGGTTTCCATTTTGCAGGCGTTTAAATAGAAGTAAGAATCAACTAAGTGATTGTCCACGGTCATTTGCTTAGTAAGTAGCAGGTCCAGGAATCATACGCTTTGCTATTTGTCCTTGGAGCATAAACTTTTTTGACTAGGTTATCTTGCCTCTTTGCTACCCCTTGCCTCACTGTCTTCCTGCTCCCTCCATGTGCTGTGTGACCTTGGACAAATGCCTTAGCCTCTCTGAGCCTCAGTTTTTCTCATTGGTGAAAGAGCACCCTGCCCTACCTATCCTCACAAGGAGGTAGGAGAATCGCATTTAAAACATTTTTTTTTTGAGTCAGATCTCACTCTGGTTATATGAGCAGGCTTGCAAGTGGCAGACATCGCTTCCACTCACATCCACCAGGGAACTTGGTCCACTGCAGGAAAGACTGCACAATGACACAGCTACTGCATTCACAATCGCTTGTGTAACACAGGACCTCACGCCCATGTTTACGGCTCACCACTGTTTTCATCTCCTGAGTTCAGGCGGTTCTTCTGCCTCAGTCTCCTGAGTAGCTAGGAGTGTGCACCACCACACCCGGCTAATTTTTCTATTTTTTTTTTGTAGGGACAAGATCTTGCTTTGCTGCCCAGGCTGGTCTTGACTCCTGGGCTCAAGCAATCTTCTCACCACAGCCTCCCCAAAGTGCTGGGATTATAGGTATGAGCCACCACGCCCAGCAAGGAGAATCACATGGAGAGGAAATTTGTGCTCAAGCAATTATCTATAAAACATATTAGTTAAAGTGATTTCAGGTCCTCTAATAGATAAAACCGGCCGGGCACAGTGACTCAGGCCTGTAATACCAGCACTTTGGGAGGCCGAGGCGAGAGGATTGCCTCAGCCTGCGGATTTGAGACCAGCCTGGGCAACATGGTGAGACCAGCCTGGGCAACATGGTCCTCTCTATAATAAATCAAAAAATTAGCCAGGTGTGGTAGCACGTGCCTGTAGTTCTGGCTACTTGGAAGGCTGAAGCAAAAGGATCACCAGAGCCCAGCAGGTCCGCAGGGGTGGCCATGAGCGTGCCACTGCACTCCATCCTGGGTGATGGAGTGAGGCTCCAATTAAAAAAAAAAAAAAAACAGTAGATACAACCCTACATTTCAGTGACTTAAACATAAAGGTTTATTTCTTGCTCATGTAATCACTCAATGTGGGTGTTCCTGGTTGGGCAGCCTTCCTAGGCAGCCATCCTCCAGACGTGATGAGGGGCCCAGACCTCTTCCCCTGTGGCTCTGCCATCTCCAGCTTGTGGCTCCCAGGGCTGCCCCAAGGTCCTGGGGGAAGGAATATGGAGGCTGCTTGTGGGAGGTTATATGGGCAGGCCTGCAAGTGGCGCACATTGCTTCTGCTCACATCCACTGGGGAACACAGTCCACTGCAAGGAAGGATGTAGGGCCGGGCTTGGTGGCTCAGCCTGTAATCCCAGCACTTTGGGAGGCTGAGGTGAGTAGACTGCCTGAGTCTGTGGGTTCTAGACCCACCCGGGCAACTTGGTGAGACCTCGTCTCTACAATAAATCAAAAATTAGCCAGATGTGGTAGCGAGCACCTGTAGTTCCAGCTACTTGGAAGGCTGAGGCGGAAGGATTGCGTGAGCCCAGCAGGTCGAGGCTACGGTGGCCAGAAGTGTGCCACTGCACTCCAGTCTGGGTGACAGAGTGAGACTCCAACTAAAAAAGAAAGAAAGAAAGAAAGAATGCAAAATGACCCAGCTGCTGCATTCACGATCTCTTGTGTAATGCTGAACCTGAAAATGATTGGCTTAATACAACAATACACATGTATTAGCTCACTGATTCTATAGGTCAGGATTTTAGGAGTGGTCTTCCTGGTGGTTCTCTTCCCTTTTTGCACATGATGAGCCCAGGGATACCGGCAGCTCTTTTGCCACCATGAGGGAAGCCACCTTGAAAAAGAAGATATGAAAGAACCACACAAGAATAGGCACAGAACTAGACAAAGGGGTTCTAAGATTCCCATGGAAGTGTAAAGGGCCAAGAACACCTGATGTGATTCTGAAAATGAACAAGGAGATGGCAAGATCACCCAACTAGACAGGTGTTTCCCAGAGGTGGCTGGAAGTGACATTGCAGAGATGTGGCATTAGAAATGACTGGAGATAGGATGACCTAGTCAGCAAGCGGAGTTGGAAAAATTGGTACCCGGGTTTCAAGAATAGTAATAATGGACACCATTTTTTGACACTTACAAAGTGCTCAAAATTTACTTTTGGTTTATCCCACCCCTACAAGGGAGGTGTTATCATCTATCATTCCCCTTGGACAGATGAGAAAATGGAAACTTAAGAGGGCAGTGCTGGCTTCTTGAGCCCATCCGTGGCCTCCTGGGCCCAGGTTGGAGCCGTTCCCCTCCCCAAAACAGCTGAGCCTTTTCCTCAGAGTTTGAGTCCTGACATGGAATTCCTCCTTTACTCCTGACTAACTCTGGGGCAGATCTAAGGCTGATTAGACCCCAGCTAAAAGCACAGAGGCCTCTTTGTCATTTCTTTAATGAGAAGCCGATCACCAGGTCATTAGTGGGTGGAGGTGATGAGGAGTTTGGTTTCGGGGTGGGAGGGAGGAGGATGAACCTGGTTATCTGGATGATTTACAGCTAGTCAGGCTGGCTGGGACGGGAGCAGAGGGCAGAGGGGGAGAAAGTTAACACTCACGGAGCACTTGTAGGAGCCAGGCTGTGTGCTAAGAGCATAACATGCTGTTTTATTTCATCCTCACGACGAATCTGAGGAAGCAGTGCTATTACATATCCCCACTTTACAGACAAGGACACTGAGGCTCAGAGAGGTTACACATCTTGGCTAAAGCTACACAGCTAACAAATGATGGTGTTATTACAGAGCCCAACCAACCATTCTGTTGTGTGATGTGATGTTCTAGGCACAGCAGAAGTGAGTGCAGGTGAAAGGTCAAGAAATATTCTGGTGTTAGAGTAAGAAGGAATCAGCTGTCAGGACCTGCTGGACGGGGGAATGTTGCTCTGTGGGCTGGGAGTGGGACAAGGGAGACAACCTGATGTGTACACGAGCTTGGAAGAAAGAACTAAACATTATGAAGTCCCTACTATATGCCAGGTACCATGCTAAGGGCTTTTTGTGCATGGTGTCATTTAGTTCTCACAACTTCCTGATGAGGCAGTTACCAACCCATTTTTTAATTTTAATTTTAATTTTTTTTTTTTTGAGTTGGAGTCTCACTCTTGCCCAGACTGGAGTGCAGTGGCGGCTCCCGGCCACCGCAGCCTCGACCTGCGGGG
>NW_007246181.1:832760-833393 GCF_000164805.1 Carlito syrichta
AGAGTAGCTGGAACTACAGGCGCGCGCTACCATGCCCAGCTAATTTTTTGATTTATTGTAGAGATGAGATCTTGTCACGTTGCCCAGGCGGGTCTCGAACCCGCGGGCTCAAGCAATCCACTCACCTCAGCCTCCCAAAGTGCTGGGATTACAGGCTGAGCCACCAAGCCCGGCTCACATACCCTTTTAAGTATATATTGTTTTTTGTTTTTTTTGCTTTGTTTTGTTTTTTTTTGAGTTGGAGTTTCACTCTGTCGCCCAGACTGGAGTGCAGCGGCCGCTCCCGGCCACCGCAGCCTCGACCTGCTGGGCTCTGGCGATCCTTCCGCCTCAGCCTTCTGAGTAGCCGGAATTACAGGTGCGCGCTACCACGCCCGGCTGATTTTTTGATTTATTGTAGAGAGGAGGTCTCGCTGCCCAGGTGGGTCTCGAACCCGCGGGCTCAGGCAATCCACTCACCTCAGCCTCCCAAAGGCACGGAATTACAGGCTGAGCCACCGAGCCTGGCTTAATTTTTTTTTGAGTTGGAGTCTCACTCTGTCACCCAGACTGGAGTGCAGTGGCCGCTCCTGGCCACCGCAGCCTCGACCTGCTGGGCTCCGGCGATCCTTCCGCCTCAGCCTTCCAAGTAGC